>NC_137047.1:7446515-7546515 GCF_032717465.1 Coenobita brevimanus | reverse complement strand
ATTGGGTCTCTATAGGTGAGGGGGTCAGGTGAGAGAGAGAGAGAGAGAGAGAGAGAGAGAGATTGATGCTGGCCAACTTTTAATGAGCCCCTCACCCCTAATGGCTTTCACCATAATCACCCCAAAACCCCTTCACTACGGAGAGAGAGAGAGAGAGAGAGAGAGAGAGAGAGAGAGAGAGAGAGAGAGAGAGTCCGACAGAAACAAGCATCAAATAGGAAAGAAGATAACTGCAATGAAGGGATTAATGGAAATTTATTTCAGGTTATTTAAACGGAGGGATTAACGGAGATCTATCTGAAGCTACTGCAGGGATTAATGGGGATTTATTTTTACTTCCTCATCGTCGAATGGTAGAAGGAATACTTAAAGAAAACGGGGCTACGCAGGATATTTCAAATCCTACCCCCCCCCCACACGTCAGCTGATTAAAAACAAAGTAGAAATGAAATCAAAATACGCAGTCACTCTTCCCCTCTTACCCCTTCTTCCCTCTTGTCTCTCTCCTTCCTCCTCTCTCTCCCTTTTCTCCTAATTCCTCCCTTCCCCCACCCCTCCCTCCCTCCCTCCGTTTTCTTCTACTATGGTACCTCCCCCCTTCCTCATCCCTTTCTCTTTCCTATCTCCTCCCTCCTCTTCTCCCTCCCCCCCCCGATTTTTCCTCCCTATTCTCTCTCATATCCTCTCGTCATCTCCTCCCTCCTCTCTCACTCTGCTTCCCCCCTCTTTCTCTCCCTTACTTCATTACTTCAAGCTACTCTCCTCTACTCTCTCTCTCTCTCTCCTGTTCCCATTTTTCTCTTTCCTCTTTCTCCCCCCAACCTTCTCGGCTCCTCTCCCTCCTCTACCTCTTTCTCCTCTCTCCCTCAAACTTTTTTCTCCCCTTCCTTCTCCTTCTTTTATCCCGCCTCCCTTAAACCCCCTTCTTGCCTCTCCTTTCTCCCCCTCCTCTCTCCCACTACTCCCTCTCCTTCCCCCTCCTCTATTGCTCTTCTCCCCCTCCCCCTCCCGCAAACCTCCCTCTTCCCTCTTCCCTCCTCCCTCCATTCTCCCTCTCCCTCCTCTCCTAACGACCCATCCGCTAATGACTATAAATGACCATCTCCCTAATTACCCAAGGAAATCTTAGGTATGTAATTTAGCAACCAATAAACACTATAATTACGACTACACTTAACAGCTTCACATCATAATAACCACCACGATAAACACAACAGCATATCATAACAAACACTAATATATTTAATTGCATCTCATCATAATAAACATACTGATAAACGATAAATAATAAATAATAATAATAATAATAATAATAATAATAATAACAGTAGTAGTAGTAGCAGTAGTGGTGGTAGTAGCAGTAGTAGTAGTAGTAGAAGTGGTAGTGGTGGTGGTGATGATAGCAGTAGCATTAGTAGTAGTAGCAATAATAATAATAATAATAATAATAATAATAATAACAATAATAATAAATATCAATAGTAATAACAATGCCCATACATTTTATCTAACCGCAAAATCTGTTGGCACTACACAGGTGGACCCCTTGGATGCCGGTACGGACAATGGACTCACTTTCACATCTCCGAACTGGCCCACGTCTCCGGCGGAGCGAATCTTCAGGATCACCGCAAACTATCCAGACCATCCTGCTCACTCCTTCTACTACCCCACCCTCACACATCTCCCCAGGATCGCTACGTTTACTATCACGAAGGTGGGAGAGAGAGAGAGAGAGAGAGAGAGAGAGAGATGTCGGTACAATTATACAATGTGTCTCAGCTGCCACTGATACAATCCCCACTAAGAAAACTCTGAGGGTGTAATAAATAGTTTAGGAACGCTCTACAAAGCCTACCTCTAAAAAAAAAAAAAAAAACTAAGGCTTTAATATCAACTCCACGGCCTCCATACAAACTGCAAAGCCACAATATAATTTCAAAGCGTAATACCATAGCTAACCTAATACATATATACATACATAAGAAACCTGATACACAGAAAGTTTAAGGGCTGTGTTAATAAATTTTGAAAGGTTTATAAATCGTCTTGGCTAAGGTCTAAATCTAAATTCCATCATATAAAGCCTAAGGTATGCTGTCATATCAAGCGCAATAAATTAAGCCTTGTTACGAGCGAGCGAGCGAAGTGTGGGAGGGATGTTTACTCTCAGTTTGGAAATGAGCGGCCCGACACGACCATCATGCTATGCAGAAGCTAGCTATGCAGAAGCTAATAACTTTACTCACATGTGAGATGAAGTTGAAATTCTTTCTGCATGTGATACATTCAATCAACAAATTTTGTTTTCAACTAAAAACTCACCCACAGAGGCGTAGGAAAGTCTTGGAATCTCGAGTTTTCCAGGTGTGTGTGTGTGTGTGTGTGTGTGTGTGTGTGTGTGTGTGTGTGTGTGTGTGTGTGTGTGTGTGTGTGTGTGTGTGTGTGTGTGTGTGTGTGTGTGTGTGTGTGTGTGTGTGTGTGTGTGTGTGTGTGTGTGTGTGTGTGTGTGTGTGTGTGTGTGTGTGTGTGTGTGTGTGTGTGTGTGTGTGTGTGTGTGTGTGTGTGTGTGTGTGTGTGTGTGTGTGTGTGTGTGTGTGTGTGTGTGTGTGTGTGTGTGTGTGTGTGTGTGTGTGTGTGTGTGTGTGTGTGTGTGTGTGTGTGTGTGTGTGTGTGTGTGTGTGTGTGTGTGTGTGTGTGTGTGTGTGTGTGTGTGTGTGTGTGTGTGTGTGTGTGTGTGTGTGTGTGTGTGTGTGTGTGTGTGTGTGTGTGTGTGTGTGTGTGTGTGTGTGTGTGTGTGTGTGTGTGTGTGTGTGTGTGTGTGTGTGTGTGTGTGTGTGTGTGTGTGTGTGTGTGTGTGTGTGTGTGTGTGTGTGTGTGTGTGTGTGTGTGTGTGTGTGTGTGTGTGTGTGTGTGTGTGTGTGTGTGTGTGTGTGTGTGTGTGTGTGTGTGTGTGTGTGTGTGTGTGTGTGTGTGTGTGTGTGTGTGTGTGTGTGTGTGTGTGTGTGTGTGTGTGTGTGTGTGTGTGTGTGTGTGTGTGTGTGTGTGTGTGTGTGTGTGTGTGTGTGTGTGTGTGTGTGTGTGTGTGTGTGTGTGTGTGTGATCTAAGAGCACAGGTGAGGAGGAGGGGAAGAGGAAATCATACATTACCCTACATCCAATCCATCTACCAATCCATCTCTCGTCAGAGGAAGTTGGTTAATATAAAAAAAAAATGTGAGTCTCTTACGTAAACATCAGCGTAGCGTGATTCGTGTTGGGTCGTGTTTACATGTGGCATTTTACGTAAACAATAATAGCTTGAGTTTACTTGTGGACCTCTTACGTCAACATTAATAGCTTGTGTTTACTTGTGGACCTCTTACGTCAACATTAATAGCTTGAGTTTACCTAGGGGTCTCTTAGGTCAACATTAATAGCTTGTGTTTACTTGTGGGTCTTACGTCAACATTAATAGGCCGTGTTTATTCGTGGACCCTTTACGTCAACATTAATGGCTTGTGTTTACTTGTGGGTCTCTTACGTCAACACTAATGGCTTTACTCCTTCAAACTAACATCACGTCGACGTTTGAGGTAGGCATTTCATTCATTTACCTCCTTGACGGGACAGTTTTTACTTGTATTGTACTGTATTATTTTCTTTTCTTACTTCAGCAGTCCAGGGGAAAATTTCAGCTGCTAAACCGAGCGATGGTTAATTGGCAGCAGGAAGTTGTACAAGACCACTCCCTTTTTTTGCGCCAAGTTGGGGGAAGGAAGTTTTAATAAGGGGATGACGCGCCTCCCTCCCTCCCTCCCTTCTTCCCTTCCATATCTACCTCCCTCCCTTCTTCCCTTCCATATCTCCCTCCCTCCCTTCCCCCTCTCTACGTGAACAGAATTGGAGACTTTTTTTTCCCCTTATCTCCTTTTTTTTTTTCTTCTTCTTCTTTTTTTGTTCTGTCAGTGTAAAAGTCTCGTGGGAAACGGAGTTTGAGTTACTCGCAATTCGAAAAAGGAATCTTGAGTAAAAAGAATTCACTGGGGGGGCATTTTTGCCAGTTAATTCCCTAACACACACACACACACACACACACACACACACACACACACGCACGCACCGCTCGCTGGTGCGGTGGTAACGTTCTCGCTTGCCAACTGGTGGACGGGAGTTCGCGCCTCGCTCAGGTTGCGAAAAGTTTCACTGACGAAGTGGGTGGTTACTGACCCCCTTGAGCAAGGGGACGGGTGTGTGCGTGTGTGAAAGTCACAGCCTTGCCCTTAGATCGGACTATATGAGCTCTCAGCTCCCTTCCGGGAGGGTAAATGCTGACGATCACGACCATCAAGTGATCCTGACCGACCCGGTGAATTACACACACACACACACACACCAGAGAGAGAGAGAGAGAGAGAGAGAGAGAGAGAGTTAATTTACTGTAGACCTCTATAATACAAAGCTGTGGTTGTTGCCCCTCCGTAACTTAGTACAGCAGATGCCCTATTCGTTGTACAGGAGAAGGAATACAGCCTGAGGGAGCACCTGGACACGCCTCGCTCCCCCTACGACCTGGTCAACCTCGAGGACATCGCCTACAAGCACTTCGGCGACCAGGTGAGACTCAAACATCACACTACTGTTATAACTTAGTGCTTAAGATGGAGAGGTGGTCTTTTTATTTGTTTATTTATTTATTTATTTATTTTTTGAAGAATGGATGACACATATGATCTGATGTATGTTTTTTTTAATTCATTTGTTTTTCCTTCCTCTGTTCATCTTGTAACCAAAAATAAGATGGAGAGGTGCCCATTTTTTTAATTTTTTATTTTTAGGAATGAAGGACACCTGTAATCTGGTGTAAGGGTTATTTTCTTTTATTCATTTGTTTTTCCTTTCTCTGTTCATCTTTAAAAAAAAAAAAAAATCAAATTAACCCTTCAATCTGAGTACACCTGGACATTAACTGTGCTGAAAAGGGTTAAGGATCCTCGTCAGGTAAAAACGAACTGACGATAGCAAGCAATCTACCTGCCTTTTTTTTTTTTTTTTTTTTAAGCCAAACGATTTTCTATAACTTAACGGGATTACCTGGAGCTGAAGGGGTTAAAACTAATGGACACCTCTCCACTGATTCTTACCCAAATAAGAGTTCACCAAAATGAAAACTACCATGAATGAAATATTAGTTTTACTTTGTTCAATCACCTTTCTGTTCCAAACCAAGGCATCACTACAACCACCACCACCATCAGCACCACCACCACCACCACCACCACTATTAACATCACCACCAACACCATCATCATCATCATCACCAGCACCACCACCATTATCATCACCATCATTTTGACCCTTTCCCCACCTAAGGATGAGGTGAGTTAGGGTCCCCGAAACAAGGCAAGATAATACACGATACAGGGAGAACTATCAACACCATGCCAAACCAAACAGACCACACACTCATCCACTCACCATTCAGGCTCCGGGAATCCTCGCTCTACCACAGACCTTACCAACTGCACTTTTTATTTATTTATTTATTTATTCATTTTATTTATTTATTCGATGCACTATCAAGTTAAACAGGGGTGCCAAGAATGTTATATATGTTCTTCCTTTGTATATAATTCGTCCAACTTCATCTCTTCAGCTTCCCGATTAAACCCCATAAATCTTATATTGACACATAATTCACTCATTATTATTATTACTATTTAACTTCATCCCCTGTTAGTTCCTTAGACTCATCAGTTTCCAGATCAAATTACACAGCATACCGGCATATCATATTCTAACGCATTATTATCATAATTATTATTACTAATTATTATTATTATTATTATTATTATTATTATTATTAAATTATCTCGGGTGTTTTGGAAGTATCCTATAAAGCAAGTAAACTGTTGCTGCCGTCTTCGCGCATCTCACAGAAGAAACAGTCTGAAGATTTCAATTTCGCTTAATGTTATCAAAGTTTTCCAACAGCTCCACCAGCACATTAAAAAAATCACTACTCTCAAAACAGTGCTGACCAACACTGTGTGAGGCCATTTGTCTCAAAACGAGTGGAATATATATATATACACACAGTACATATTAATAACCCGATTCCCTCCCTCCTTCAAAAATTGTAATAAAGGCAAAACAACGATATCCCTGATACCGAAAGTATAAAATCTATGGTAGACGAAACCCGGATTTCATATGGCCAGCCAAAAACTAACAAAACTGAGTCAATTATACGCGCAGTTTTCTTCCTGTGAATTCAGAAAAATAATAAAATGGAAACTGCACACCTAATCCTGCGATATGCACGCCGCTACGAAAACATTACAAAGCAACAGTAAAAGTAGCAGCGGATAGGAGCTCATTTTACATCATGTACAGTACTAAGATATCAAGATGATATTTATTTTGTCCTCCTTCCCCTATTTTGTATCCTTTGTAAGTCTTGGAGACGGCTGACCCCCTCAAAAAATAGTGGGAAAATTATACAGCAGAAGACAGTATCAAGGAGCCAGACGAACAGACCTCAGAAATTTTGCACAAATCCATGTGCTCACTTTCCCCTATTTATGATCGTTTCTGTTTTATGGACAGGGGCAAACCCCCCCAAGAATCACTGAGGGGTTATATTTCCCACATATCGCATTATGGATGAGGGTCCACTGTACAACATGAAATAAGATACCAAGGTCATCTCTGCCCTCCTTTCACTATTTCTGAGAACTTTAATCTGATGGGGGGGGGGCTGACCCCCTTAAAAAATCATGACTGGAAAACTGTACATCCTGGAAGAACTTCGGAGTAACCAGACGAACTCACCTGGGAAATTTCAC
The DNA here is from genome assembly GCF_032717465.1 of Coenobita brevimanus. Lineage (NCBI taxonomy): Eukaryota > Metazoa > Arthropoda > Malacostraca > Decapoda > Coenobitidae > Coenobita > Coenobita brevimanus. The sequence continues at coordinate 7,539,688 of NC_137047.1, read as the reverse complement.
TCAAATTTATCAAACAGCCTAGGAGTTAACACGCACACACACACACACACACACACACACACACACACACACACACACACACACACACAGGCTGAATCTCGCGCAACGGTACAGGGCGAGTTGCCGAAAATTATATCACCCTGTTTCCTAGGACTAACAAAATAAAATAAAGATACGGGTAACGAAAAAATGTGAAAATTTCCGAACCCGGAACTCAAGAACCAACACAAGGCCATCCTCGAGAGCAAGACAGCGATAGGGAGGGAGAAAAAAAAAAAAATCTCTCAATACTTTTCGTCCAGGTTTCGAGATTTCGGCGAAGACACAGATAAAGGGAAGATGGAGAAGGTTAGTTTAACTTCTTACTGCGATGACTTTTTTTTTTTTTTTATACTGGAAATTCAATTCATTTTAGGAGAGACTTTTCGAAACTGAGGGGGTGAAAAAGGCTATAGTCTTTATTATCGCCCTCAGGACGAAAAATAATTCCTATGCTGGATAATATTGTCTGACAGTACCACAAATCAGAATAAAACAATTGTACTAACGATATTAACACTGTGAACTGGACATTGCAAAAAGATTAAGCTAACATAATACGTCATCGCAGAGTTTATGTACTGAGGAAACCACAGCGAGAGAATGAGATAGGAGGAGGAAAAGGAGGCACACAGGGAGGAAGGCGAGGGCGAGATTACTGTGTGGGTTGTGTTTTTTTGTTGCAGGCCGCGAGTGACTCCAGCGGGAGGCAGGTGTCCGCCGCCAGCACTAAGACCAACAGTATTAAGGTAGTCAGTCGGCGCGGCGACCCAAGGGAACTGTTGCCACATTCTCCAGAGCCAGACACAAGAAAAGAAAATCCCTTAGAGAAAAGAGGAAAAATTGCTAGTTTTTAACAACGCCAGAAAAGAAAACTTTTACATAAAAGATGCTAAATTATTTTACACCACTGCAAGAGCATCCTTATATATATATATATATATATATATATATATATATATATATATACAGGGAAGGCCAAAAGTAAAATTACTTTACCATAATATTAATTTCTTAACAGTTATTTACCAACTAAATAAAGTGTACACCAATTATATTTCAACTAAATTAAGTGTACATCAAGTAAATTAAAAATCAAGTTAAATCAAATATTCAAAATGACCCCCTTCTTCCTCTAAAGAAAACTGGCACCTCTTAGACGGAGTGGCAAATTCTTCACAACTCATAATCATTTTTCAAATTGTCCTATTCTGCTATTATTCTTTCTTTCAGTTCTTGAAGACTTCTAGGCTTTATCTTGTAAACTCCTCTTTGATAATCACCCAAACTGCGAAGTCACATGGCGTTAGGTCATGAGACCCTGGAGGCCACTCACCAATACCCCTTCTTCCAACCCATGTATAGAAAGTGTTACCAAGAAACTCCCGCACATTCCTACCATAGTGAGGAGGTGTACCATCTTGCATCCACATTAATATGGAAGCTGAAATATAACAAGTTTTTGTTGAAATATGACTGTGTTACTCAAATAAAGTAACTTTTGGCCCACCTGTATATATATATATATATATATATATATATATATATATATATATATATATATATATATATATATATAATTATACGGTATATTGTTACAACAGAACTGAGTATCTCGAACGAATCTTCTCGACTCCATTTTGGTATACAGCTCATTTAGTATTAGTCTTTACGGGACATATCGGGATGCATATGTTCTACTTGTTTACAAACAGTACTGAAGAGGAAGGCTCTGGAAAAGTTGAGATGGTACAGATCCCTGCCGACCGTGCGCTGCGCCGCAATATCCTACTAACCAATTCTTTGTTGTCATGTCGTAGCGCAGTAGCCTATACAGTACACACACCCTGCGGACCGCACGCAAACATTGTAGTCGTCATTTAGGCCCAGTGGCAAAGGACAGAAAGAACGAAAATTACCCTAACAATACTGACACACTGGAAGATTCGGTAGCTTTGGAACTGTAGGCTTAGGAAGCTATCTAGGTTTTTAGTTCACTGCCCATTCATTTGTCTGCATTCAGCCCGCTGTTTAGCTGCATGTCATTTTTGCAATGAATTTTGGTACCTAAAAGGGGTAACATACGTGCCAGAAATTATAAAGGGGCCATATGCAAAATAAATGGCCATGAAAATCCCTAGAAAGCCTCCTAATCCTACGTGAATAGTCTCTCTCTCTCTCTCTCTCTCTCCCCTAGTTACTGCTTAGATTTATACTATGCTATTACTGTACTATGTTTAGACGTTCAGTTGTGCAAAAAAAATCACTGTTGAAACGTGATGCAATAGTATGCTGATGTCGAAGAAAAAAATAAAGTCAAATGTTCCAGATACATTCGTGTAAACAAACTGAGGATAAACAAAGACGCTGGGATTTGATGATGGTTTCTTTCTAGATATCAGCATAAGTTATGGTAATGTTCTTTCTAGATATCAGCATACGTTATGGTAGTGTTAAGTTTTCTGTAATAACCTAATTAGTCGTTACTCATTAGACGATGCATTGTTGTTAGTATTTACACTTTGATGTTTCCTGTTATTAGCATTTACATCTATTAGATTTTAGATGTTTACTGTTAATGGTACTTCTGTTTAGATGTTAAGTAGTGAAATTTACGCTTGTCAGTAACGTTATATGGACTGGGATTTTTAACATTCTAATCATTCATCTTTACACAAAGAGATATACAGTTCTGAGAACGTGATTTGTTCACAATGTGTGTGTGTGTGTGTGTGTGTGTGTGTGTGTGTGTGTGTGTGTGTGTGTGTGTGTGTGTGTTTTATCTGCTAACATAAGAATTTCCTTAATTACCAGCGGCGTATTTAGGGTGTGTGAGGGCTGGGCCGAGTGTAATGTGGGGCCTTGCACAGACTGTTCTTTGATTATGGATGCTCCACCTTCCAAATCCGAGTTGCAGCTTGCGAGCGCAAAAATAATTCATCCTGATATTATCTCTGAAAACAAAATTATGCGCATAAAAATAACTTAGTTTATATACTGTATAGTCATACTTAAGGGGCCTTTTCTGGCGTGGGGACTTAAATGGCCCTGGCGGCTCCCTAAATACGGCCCTCTGCAATGTGTCACATATACTGTTGTGTGTGTAGTCAATAAGGAAGCTCTGTTGTCTGGTCTGCATGTCAGAGCTGTATGTAGTCTTTTGCCTTTGAGTTACAGCCTCGTATGACATCATACTGTTGTAACTACGTGTTGTTTTTGTTGTAGTTGTTGCTGTCTTCTTGAGATAATATCCTCAATCTGTCGTCCTGAAGTTGTACTGTAAAGTGTAATTCTTACACGATTCATCGACTGCATATTGCTCCCCTAACATCAGTCTACCTATTGCTTTTGCACACTGTTTTGGTTTCAGTGTTTTTACCTAAAGGAACCAGTAATGTTTAAAATTCCTTGATATTTAAGGTCTGTCAATTTTGAGGTTTATATAATATGTCCAAAGGTGCTGGTAGTACCATATTCAGAATTTCAGATATTATCGTATCAACTTCTACTTTTCATTAACCTACATCCTTTCACCTTTTCTGTCAGATGAAGGTTAATTCAGTTCCTTCATCTTTCCCGCCACTACAAATGTGAGTCCAAACCCTATTTTTCCGAATGGCCTAACAATTTCCCTTCCCTGCCCCAGAACCGGGTGTCCTACGTGACGTCAGTGAAGAGCCTGAACCGCCCCTCCGCCACCAGCCAGACCCCCGCCTCACAGGCCAACTCCACCGACAACGCCCCCCACCAGCGTCACCGCAGGCCCCTTACTGACACCTCACCCCGTCCCCCGCACTGGGTGGACGGAGTGACTGAGCCGGGGATCCACAATTCACAAGACAACGCTATTCCCGCCACGAGAACAGACAGGGTGGGTTATGGTGACGTATATGGCTCTGGAGATTTCATATCACCCTTCACAAGTGACTCATTCGTCACATTATACATCTGTATCCCATTCCTGCATTTTACTTCCAAACTCAAGTACATTTTTTAAACACCACAATAGACCACACTTCAACTATGGGAGGTCTGTAGCATTAATCATTCATCACACGTACATTTTTCAATGCACACCTTTCTAATTCCCTCTTTCGGCTGACCTTTGCTGTAGCTTCCTGAAATGCTCAGAAGCTTAACTACGAGCGCAAAAACCTAACTGCAGGCTTAGCCCACTATCGTCAATGTTTATAATTTACCTCAGTGCGTACCTGGTCATGGCTAGTGACAAAATGAGCTTTTTTTTTTTTTTTTTTCAAGAAGGTTTGGGGGCATCGCCAGGGGGTCGCGTGGCTATGGCCAGGAGCTTCCCTTCTCTCTGTCCAGCGGTAGAACAATCTGTTGTTTCTATAAGTTTACCCTAAAATTTTAATCCATATCGTTTTCTTCCGTTACTTTTAGATGTGAAGGCAAACCTAAGTAACTATAAAAAGGAACAGCGAAGTATAACAATCGAAACTGATCCAGCCACAGTATTTCAAAGCAGTGCAATGACAGTAACAACAAAAACACCACGCATTTACAAATGTAGCGCATTGTTGTGATGGTAATGTGGAACTAATCACTGACCTCTACGTAGGCTACAACATTAAGGATACATATACTTACGCACTCGATCGTCAGCAGTGATCCTCCCGCATCAATAAATACTGTATATCTAAACACATAACACGTCATCCACTGCATAGCAACACTCACCAACCAGTGAATGGTAAGGGATGCCGAAGGTAGAAAAAGTGCAAATGTACCAGGCCTGAAGGGAGATATTACGGACCTATCAATTGACATTCCTGAAACTGAAAAATATTTTTATAAAGTTTATATTGTATTTCTGAATTGTTTTAACCTTAGTGACGTAAAATACGGACTCAGCCATTTTGCTTCAGGTTCACCTGTAATCCATTAAATATGTTACTGTTACTACTCATCATGAAATAAACCCTTTCATCTCTCCCGTTTTAATCCAGAGAGTGACTGCTACAATAACTCATTTTTCTTGGGATTAAAACTGAGTGAAATACCTACACGCATCCGCAGCAACTGAGTCAAGCCTGATTATTTTAATTCACTAAATGCCAGTTTCCCTCATGATCACAGCTGTCTGATGTTAGCCAATATACAAAGGCCTTGTGTCCTTATCAGCAAAAGATCTTATTTTCATTTACTTTTTTTATGTGACTGCCAAGATTCTCTCGGACAAACTTGCCAGATGCATGGCAGAATAAATACCAATTACATCCTTTAATCCTTACAGCAAAAGGGTTATATTAGATCATCTTTACGATTCTTTTGGGAGACAGTAATGCCTGATGTTGGCCTGGTTTCATTCCTACCTGCAGCCATGCCAGCAGAAAGGTTGCAGAATCTTAAAACCATTGACTGATGTTTCTTTACACGCGTCCGTAGCAACAAAAAGGTCAGGTATCATATTTGTCGGTCAAAAAAAAATTCTAACAAATTCTTTTCCAGGTTTCTGACTTAAGCAAGAAGGCAGAAGGCAAAGAGAGGTGAAGATGAGAATACAAAGTGTGTGGCTGCATTCCCTCCTCCCCCCCCCCCCAAAAAAAAAAAAAAATGCTCCAAGTTCTTTACAACCAGCAACTCCATTCCATGACTTCATCATGAGAACCTTGATGGAGGGCAAAACTGAAGAGACAAAGGGCATAACCTCATCCCATCAGGCAATGTCATATCCAGTGTTTAATTCTGTACACTGTATGCTTGCTTTTCATCATGAGCCACATATGGATAATCAAGAGGGAGGTGAAGTTAGGGACACAAAGGGAGTGAAAATGAGAAGACACAGGAAGTGTCATAATCCCCTCTGGTGGTGCAATGATCCATTTGTGCTCTAACCATTCAAACTCAATTCCAGATCTCTGTCATGTGGATTTCAGTGGACAGCAAAGACAGAGAAACAAAAAGAGTGACCTCATCCCTCTAGAACTACATCTCCTCCAACGGTGCATTATGGAATACAGACATTAAATCGAAAACATTAATGATGGGGATTTTTAATTTTAGGTCTCCATCATGAGCAATTCTGTGGATGGTGAAGATGGGGAGACAAAGGGAGTGGCCTCATCCCCCGAGAACCACATCCCCTCTGGCAATGCAATGGCTGTGATCGATGACATTGTGAAGAACTACCAGAAGGAACAACGCAGGAAGAGAAGGAAGCAGCGCAGGAAGCAGAGGAGGGAGGAAAGGAGGCGCAGGAAGGGGGTCAAGAAGATACGTGAGTACAGACTGTCCTTGTAAGCCAGGGATATTCCAAAATAGCCTAATCACTGCTGTTTTGCAGCATTATGGTGTCGGAGAGTAATGCTGTCATGTAGTGATACCAATACACATGACTGGGTAATGAGGCTGCCCAGATATACCGTCATCCCTCAGACCCCTCCCTCTCTCCTTAAAGGAGGATGGTGGATAGCAGGACAGCTTTGGCCAGCAGCTCACCAGGTTCATGTTCATATGAAACGAGGATTGCAATTACAGTACTGTACTGGAGTACTGAAAACAGAGAAACTGGTAGATCAGCATTATAGGTAACTACAGAGCTTCAGCATGATAAAGTTTCTCTAGTATTTATCGTGGACTAAACAGAAGAAAAAAAAAATCTAAATCAAGTCTTCCTGTAGAAAAAAGTGGGAAATGAAGAGAGAGAGAAAGGATTGGGGAAGAGAGAAGCAAGGAATGCCTCATACTTTTATCTGCCCTTTTTGTATCACATCAGCCATTATTTTTCTCTTGTGACTCTCCTATTTCACTGAGGATGTTGCCAATAGTTCCAGCAGTTTCATATACTATATCTCCTTCCTTATTTGGGGGACCTTGCCTCACCCCATCCTTGGGAGAATGAAAAAAGTCTGGATGGCAGTGATGATGATGTAACTTCCCCCAGATAATCTGTACAATATCTCCACCTCACATATCACCTGTACTGTTACAACCATCCGTTCATCCCTATTATGTTCACTATCGGTTCCTACAGGTCCCCCGCGTGATTGCCGTGTGTCCGAGTGGTCTGAGTGGTCCCCATGCAGCAAGACCTGTGGCATCGGTGAGCAGACTAGGACCAGAACAATCCTGCGTCATGCCAGAAGGGGCGGGAAGGTGTGCCCTGTTTTGGATGAAACCACCTGGTGCGGTTCTGCCAGAGCCTGTCGCAAGACCTACTTTGACTGGTCTTAGGAAGGTGCAAAAGAGGGTAGAGTCTTTACTGAGTTAGAGGAGAGGATAGTCAAATAAGATAATATAGTAGCAGAGACGAGGGGTGGCCTTGTACAATAATGGGTAGAGTTCTGGGATTATAAAGGTACAGGACAAATGAAGTTATTCTGTAGTTGATGGGATGATAAAGAAAGGTACAGGATAAATGAAGTTATTCTGAAGGTGATGGGTTGATAACAGTACAGGGTAAATGAAGTTATTCTGTAGTTCAGAGCAAAGAAGATTCCTGGTACAGAACAATTACAGAGAAATTCATGTGCATAAGAGCCACTTCACTTACACAAGAAGTGCTCCCAAAATTAAGATACTATAGAGATAGCACATCATCATCCCAGCACAATGTATACAATAAACTAAATTATTGCTGAAATCATGTCTCCCAAACTTAGCAGCACCTGCTGTTCTCATGTATTACAAGTTCATAGATTGTGGAATAGCATCACTTTGTCCTACAGTCAGCATCACACTAATCCAACCTCATGGTAGGCTATAGGCCTGTCATGAAATTTAGCTGAAAAGCAGTGACAGTGATAGATGGAATGTGTCCTGGTAACTGTGTTGGTACAAGCTTGAGCCTTGTGTAGATACCCAGGAGCATTTATGTATGAAGGCAGAACAAAGTGAAAATGAACACAAAGAACAAGAGTGAGTTGAAACCCTTGGGAGTAAGAGATGAAGAGCAAGGCTGAGATAGAAGAAAGGGAGAAGAATGGATTGACTGCAGGAGAGGAGGAGTGAGGAAGGCAAAGGATCACTAAGATAAACACTGACAATAAGACAGAACAATAACTGTATCTTCCATGTAGTCGTGTTTAGCAAGTTCTGCCAGGTATCGTAGCCAATGCATCTCTTTGTTTTTCTATGATTTCTATTATTTGTCCATATCAGTAACAAACTAATTTCTGGATGGGTAAAAAGCACTTCATGGTTCCTTGTGTAAATGTTGCTTCTGTCTTGACCTGTGCAAACCTTGACTGCACACGAGATCTAGATAAACATGACAAATTTTTACCTTTTAATTTCCACAAGGAAAAACTTTAATACAGTGATTAGGTGTCAAATACAGTATAGTAAAAATAGTAAAAATTTTCACCAATCACTAATTAAATATTCATGAGAATCAGCAAAGTATCTTGAAAATCCTTCATATGTAACCATGATGATCTGTTGGTGCAGTAGGGTTTAATCAGCGGACTTGTAGCTCGTATTGCCTAAATGGGTGTAACACTTGTTCAGTATAAGCTGTGGTACTGAAAAACTGGTGCGCTTATTATAATTACTTCTTATTTTTTCCCGTGGAAAGGTGAACATTATAACATTGACACTATATTACTCTTGACCCTGTAATCTTGTCAGCTTAGGAGACTTTCGTACACCTCTTCCTTAGTCATTTATTTACGATACTGCACTTTACTGTTCTTTTGTACGCTATTTATATCTTTTAACCAGATGGAGCCTGTAAGGGTTTCCATCTGAGGGGTAGTTGGGGATTGTTGTGCACATAATGCCACTTAGGAGCAAGTGAGGCTGGTCACCCTCACCGTAATGTCGGGACCGATAGCCTTGCCCCAAGCCCCTACGCTCCTGTTTATGTGGGGTGAATTGGGATTGGAAGATGGATGGCTAATACCTACAAAGATTGCATAAATAACATACAAGAGAATATTAAAGAACAAGGAAAAGAAATAAAATGATGGGGCGAGGATGCTATGGAACTTTCTTAACTGATGGGAATAACAGACCTTGGTGTTTAATGGAGACGGTATGAAGTTTCTATGAGGAAATAAGTACTGACATTTTGTGTCTTTTAAATCTGTGAAAAAAAAAGGTATATATTGTATTGTAGCAAGTCTGGTGTGAGCTTTAGAGTCATCAAGATATTTAGTTAGGTTTTATATTGTTTAGCTCTGTTTGAAGGGAAATTTTTAAGGATAAGTTTCTAGTGTATATTATCAGAGAGATCTATAGATGATTTATGTGTTGCATTTTTTAACCCACTGAATCCAGCAGGTTACATCATTTTTAGTTTATTATTTCCACTACAGGACAGTTTTATTCTACTTAAGAAAGACATCTCATACTGAAGAGTTAAATAAGGCCATACTGTATCTAACTCCCTTGTTTAATGAGTCTGTCTTAGTAGTTGTAGCCCTAGGTTCATCTGAAATGTGAACCCAGTGGACTGCAGGCTGAAGTTGTACTGCAATCCACCATCCTCCTTTTGGGGGATAGGGAGGGAAATGAGGGGCGTTTGTATAACTGGGTAGAGGAGGCATCCAGTATATTGGTGCTATCACCTGAAAGAATCCTTCTCCAGCACCAAACCTGCCATACTGAAGGGGTTTACTAAGGTTAAATAATTATTCCTCCAGTTGAGAGTCTGTCCTAAGCTGAATAAAATTCTCAGATGGCGAAAATAAAGTGAAAGTGATGTTCCTGGGCTTTGTGGGTTACCCTTAGCTGGCGTGAGGTGGCTAAGGTAGAACTTTATGGCCATTACTTACGAAGCTTAGTGTAAGCTGATCACTTAACCTGCTGGCTACAAAGGCTACATATTCTACAGTACAGATCATAATCTTGAAGGCTTAATACATTTTGTAGCACCTCTTCATGGGCACTTTATTTTCCATAACTGACCTTATTATTCCCTTATACACTTTATATATATATATATATATATATATATATATATATATATAAATATATAATTATACATGATTAGATGATGAATGAATTAAATTTATAGATACAGTACTGGATATATACAGTACATCAACATGGATGCCATCAGTAACTTTTATACACCTCTTTCATAATGATTTGTTTTGTAAATTACACTTTATCAGTCTCTTGCTTGTTATTTCTGTCTTTCTTAAATCGACACAGAGTATCGTATATGAACAGTTTACATGAATATATCAACATACCAAATACAGAAATAAGCCAGTAGGGAAGAGGTGCTACAAAGCCTTCTTAACTAATGAGAATACGAGCCTCACATCTCCCATCTCATCTCGCTTTCATCCCTCACCATATCCTATCCCTCTTACCTCTCCCACTGTACAGCCTTTTACTCTTGTTACACTGACATATGCTAAGTAAAGTCACAGTAACATCTCCAATCCTGCTGTATCCTATCCCATATCATCTTTCCCATGGTGGCTTCTCATATTACAGCCACAGTAACATCCCCCATCCTATCATATCCTATTCCATCACATCTCTCCCTCTCTGTCTCCGCTTTCTCTTATTACACTGGCGAATGGTTAATAAAAATCACAGCAAGATCCCATTATAATATCCCTAGGTGAACTGGTAGACTAATAATGAAACAGATGGAATATTTGTAGTGTTGTATGACATGACAATATTTGAATGACCAGAGACCACTAGCCATGCCATTTATAATTTATCTAGCTTTCAGTAGGTACAGTTTTAAGGTGTACTTCTCGTAAACATATCAACAGTCAAAATTACAAAAATATATGCAAGAAAACCCGGTTAAAAAGTATGATTTTGGAGCCGCAAAGAGAATAATGCAACAGGGCAATAATGAAAAACCCAAATAAAGGTGTCTTACGTGGGGTTATTGTATATTCTCACTTGACTATACTCTATCATCTGTTCGGTTCCATGTGTATGTAAAAGTTTCTAAAATGAGTCTCCTTGGTTTAGCCAACATACTCTTAATCTAAAGAATTTTGATAATGCCCTTTTTAATGTTTATTGCTACCAGATGGTTTTACTCATCTTAAGAGTTGTCCCACCTATGACAGGGTTAGGCTGCCTAAATTTTTAAAGATATGATTTTGGAGGAACTTGCAGGTAAAATGGGAAGGTGAAATAATGGCAGACTAAAGGGCTGGTACTGTACTTGTTATTCACCTAACCAGCTGCCAGTGGAGTGGGTGATCGGCTGGCACTCAGATCTGACAGTAGGGTCCTGTGTCTAAAGTGGTGCATTAATGTACTATACAGGGGATCAAGGCTTCCATTAGTTGTCTCACGATTCCTTCAGCTCTTAGCCTAAGACACTCTACTTTCCTACGAGTGAGGAAAATTGGCAACCTATCAGTTAAAGGATCTACATAGCCAGAAATAATACAGGTATAGGTTATGCATCAAACAGGTTACAGAAACACTAAAAGTTACTCAGTTTAGATCACATGGTACAACTACAGTTTAGTGCAGGACCATATTTGTGCTCTTTTACTGCCATGCACAACTGTGTTATGAAACTGTGAAGTTATTAGACAATAGGGTAACAGTTCATAACTTGCTCTTTCTCTCACATTATCATTTGTCACTGCCAGAGGTGTAGCTTTACATAACCGTACTTTTTTTTTTGTGAATGTGGTCAGTTGGTGTAGCCTATTTGATGGAAAACAAAACAGTATAATCTACCCACTGAAGGTCAACTGTAACAACATATCTTAGCAGCGTATTCGTATCAGTGAGCTAATACAGAAAGTCCTCGTTACGTGTCACCATTTTTTTGCATGGGGTGTACTGGTATTTATTTTTGCTATTAAAGTCCACAGTCAAAGCTCCATAGCTACCCATAAAAACTGAATTGCTAGTCACCAACAATTTACACAAACAGTTGTGGCAAAAAAAAAAAAATCAGTCATTTAGAGAGAAATGTACATTAAAGTTCCACTGCTTCCTGAACACCTGATTTTCTGTTTCCAGTTTCTTGTAACAAATATATCAGGAAAAAACTGCAATACTGCCCTGAATTATCGAATACAACCCTGGCATAAATCCATAGTCATTTACAGATAAATTCCCTATGATAGTCCTATTGCTAAGTATAAAGCTGATTTTCCAATTTACCCCAGTTTGAAGTACTGGAGAGGGGCACCTTCAAATGGTGGCACCTACATAAATTATGCAGCTTCAATGCCCAGTTATACAAACATCCCTGAACTCCCTCTCCATCCCTTGAAAGGAAGATCGTGGACTGTAGTAGGACGTATTCAGCCTGCAGTCCACTGGGTTCATATGCAGATAAGCCTGGGGTGGCAACTACTGCTACTAGTACTACCCTAGTCTGCAGTACCAGATGTATGGGGAAAAAAAAAAAAAAAAAAAAAGGTGATATGTTGGAACACATCCCAGACACATAACGAGAACTTACTGTGCCCTACAACACATCCTCCTCGTGGGAAGTCTACTCACACACATAATATAGTTCTGTAAGTGCAAAACAAAATAATTGTATATAATTTGTATATAGAGGGTCTTCAGTTTGGACTGATCTGTTGGGAGGAAGTGGAGCAGGCAGTTGGAGCACAAAAATAATTTATGGATAAGTACAGTCAAATACTAAAGTTCGTTCGTCTCTCTTTCCTTTATTTCACCACTGGATTCATAGACACTTGAATACAGGTATACAGTATAGTAGTGGATTGAGGTGCATATTATCATCCATCAGTAGGTGATAATACCTTGTCCACTATGCCTCATTCAAGCATCTGTGAATCCAGCAATGAGAAGGAGGCATGGGAGGCAAACGAAATTCAGTATTTCACCATACACACTGTAATGCATTGTCTGGTCTGGGAACTGAGCCAATAAAAATACCTCCACTGACTTCAAAAACCACACTAACAACTATAATATACTTGCAATGAAATTTTAGGTGTATAACTATATGCTGGATATGTATGAACTCTCAATGAACTCAGCTGTTATAATCTTTCAGTACATTGACATTTTGTTTTTTATTCTAGCTCTAACAAGATTTTTTGATCCAGCTCAACCTCTCCAGTCTGATGACATTTATCAAGTTTCATTCTTTGTTTCTCCAGGTGATTTAATTCAGTTAAGGAGAAATTTTTGACACCACAGGAGTTAGATACAGCCTTCACTGACCTTCCTCAGTATTACAGGTCTTTCCTAAGTTAAATAAAATGAGTTTGGAAGTAGACATTTTTGGCATAGCTCAGGCTAAATATAGTTCTCATTAACCCCTTCAATAATCCAGGTCTCTCACAGGCTGAATAAAATAGTACAGAAGTACGAAGAATAAGCTACAAAAATACATCATCAGACTGAAGAGGTTTATGAGGGTCTCCCACAGTAAGGAGGTGAGAAGGACAGTTTCTAACCCCTTTACTATGAGATGCCTTCCCTAAGCTATATACATGCAGTCCTTATCATATGTAAGGGATAAGTTTTAAAATATCACAGCATTTTACAGACCCATAACAATTTAAGTTCAAGCATTACACATTTTTTATGAACACAGGACACCTGTGGTCTGGTCTATGTAATTTTTTTTTTTTCTCTGTTTCCCTTTCCAATGTTCATATTATGTTAAAGGAAAAAAAGGCCATAGTAAACTGGGGATAAATGGCAAATCAGCTTCCATAAGTGGCAATGGAAATTCACAGTTATTTTTCTTTATAATTAAGGATTTAATAATTTAATAGTAAAACACAGGAATAAAAAAATGAGGGTGGGGGCTACTTATAACTAGGCCTGCCTGTACTATGAAAGGCTTCTTCTGAGTTAAATAAAATGAGGTATCTCATAGTGAAGGAGTTAATGAAGACTTCATGACCTGTCAGTATGAAACACCTCCTGTACACTAAATACAATAGCCTGGGAGTGGCAAGAATAAACAGTTCATCATTGTACTGACAGGGTTAATGAGACAAACTTTCCAGAGCAGATATGCACTACCTTGTGACCTTTCAAGGTGTATCATGATGATCTCTGTTCATTCTTGCTACCCCTCACAGTATTTTATCCTACTCAGAAATACCTCTCATACCGAAGGATCAATGAAGGCTCCATCAACCCCCTCTTCTTCAAAGGATGTAAACTACAATAAAATTGTCTGGAGATAGCAAAAATAAAATAATATCATCTAACTGAAGGGAGGCTGAAACCACTGAATAATTCTGCTACAGGCCTTACAACATGGAGCCTCTGTCAAAACTATTAAAGGAAATAACTATATCATTCAGGAGATAAAGTGCATCCTGTACAATAGAGATATATTAAAAATTATTTATATACTGGCAGTCCTTATTACAACTAGCTTTTTTATATCTTATTTGCTATTAAGTCCTCAGTAAATTAAAGAAAGAAATGCTTATTAACACACTCAGACTCTTCAACTCTCACAGTTGACCATCATATAACATTCACTGGCATACAATACCTGTGTTGCCATGATCATGAGAAGATTGTGACATTATTAGGTTCTTATACTCCCAGCTGAATGAAATCAACTAACTTTAGCTGAAATGAAATATAATGTTGTTCCAGTCATGAGAGCTTAAAATCCTGCCTATTAAATTTCCAATGCAACATATGAAGTTGATTTCCTAGTTTCCCCAAAGTTACACCAGCAATTATGTATAAGAGTAGTACAGTATTAGTTGCAACCCACAGCTCATTTGAACGTGAACATGGTGGACTGCATGCCAAAGCTGCTCTTCTTTTACAGTCCACCATCCTCCTTTTGGGGGCCAGAGAGGGAACAGAGGGATGTTTGTATAACCTGATAACCTCAACAGCAAGTCATATTGGTGCCACCACATGAAGGCATCCCTCCCGAACACCTTGTATATAAGAAGTAGTGTAATTTTTGAACTCATTCCTTACTTATAACAATAACTGCTTGTATAACATTTCATTGGATAGCCTGTCTCAGAGAAGAAAAGCCTATATAACTGTGGGTAGAGGAAGTCATACATCAGTTACTGTACTAGTAGTTTTTAATGTGATAAATACTACATGCTTGGGTCGTGATGTGATGTTGGTATGACATATCACTGTGTACTTGTCGGTTCTAATAATAAACTTAATGTTGTGTCCTATCGGTTTTGTTTCGGCCATCTAAACATTGCCATTACCACATCATTATCACCATCACCACAACCACTGCCATCATCATCATTACCCATTTTTTTTCCACTAACAGATTCAAGGGTGCTAGCTACAGTTTGTTAATTCATACCTGCCAGCCACCTAAATTAAGCATGAAGCCTACACAACCATTTCTAACCAGAAGTCAAGGATGTCCACCTGTCTATTCTATCTATTTATGTATTGCCAGATGCCTTAATCTCACAACAGGTGCTCACAAACAAAACACCTCCATGTCCTCCTGCTCTGTCATTAGGCTAACCAGTCAAACAGCAGACAGGTCAGTGATCCCAAGATGGATGGAAAGCAGATGACAGAAAGTGCTGGAGCTCCTGTTTCATCATCCCTCAGAACTAGCTTCTGACCGTCCCCCTTTACTGAACCTTCCAGTGTTTCAGCAACACAGACAGTGGGCCTGCATACTCTCCTATACAACTTCCTCTATTTGTCAACACCAAACTAAACTACATGCACATTACACACCACACTTCCTATTCTAAACTAAGATAAAATGACATCCCAACACCCAGCCTCGGAGTCCCCAGGGGGTTACCATTAAAGCCCCTACCATCCACCTCTCTCCCGGTGACTGTTAAGTGAGACGCATGGAACCACTCTCTGACTCCCTCCATGTTCATTTCTACAACAATTACGGCCTTTCTTTCTGTTGAACACCGCCTTTCTCCCTCTAAACCTCGCCTCTTCCTCACTGAGACTCAGCTGTCTGAGGCAACCAATAGCAAAACCCTTCTCTGTACCCTCCTACTTCCTCTCTACTTGCTTCAAAGCCAATGGTGGGTATTGTGTATATGTACACAACAACATATCTTGCTCTCATGTTCCTGAACTTGAGTCTTCTGAATTCTTTATGCTCTGGCTTCGGCTATCCAGTTATTCTCTGACTAAATATACTGCATTTGTGCTGTGTACTTATCCTCTAATTCTGCTGACTATGGAAAATTTGTTGACTATCTTACTTCCAAGATGGAACACATGCTATTATCTTCTCCATTTTCTTAAATCTCCATTTGCCTTTATAAACAAACAAATGGTTCAAGTACTTCCTACAACTTCATGATTATGGAAATAAGCATATTACTTTGGTAATAAACACAATAATATTCACAATAATACATAAACCCATGAGTACATACTAACACCATTCATACTAATGGACAGGAATAACCTAAAATAGGATAAGAAAACCACCAGGCTGCAAGGGTGAGAATCAGTATTACAAAAATAAAGTCTCATGGGGGGAGCAATTGGAAAAGCAAAAACTAAACATGTCTACTTGTCAACTCCCTGTCACTTTAGATTTTCTCTAGGACAATCTGAAAGGAGAAAAAAATAATGAATAAGGATACGAAGCTGTTGGATAACTTAACCCCTTCACTACAAGAGGTCATCATCATCATCATTGTCATCATCCTCAATCTGACCTCTTTTCCCACCTAACAGATAGGGTGAGATAAGGTCCAGAAAACAATGAATGAGAGAAAACAAAAAAAAACTGCTAACAGCATTCCCTAAAATGTGAATAAATCTGTATGAGATACTTACCAACAGGAAATTTTTAAAAAGTGTATGAGTGGAGATCTGGCACCCCTTTTTAACATGGCGGCGTCCGGATTGACTCTATTGGATATGTTTATATGAAGCTACAAAACGTGGTGAATGTTTTTGGTGTATCCGATAGAGCCAGGATGCCAGGGGCTTGAATGATGGGTGAATGGAAGTGTGGCTCATTGGACTGGGAAAAATTTGGGCTGTCTGGACATTGCCACTCCTCACCCTGCCCTAGGGTGGGAAAGGAGGTCCAGATGATGATGATGATGATGACATCCAAATGGAAATGTAGTAGTTTCAAACCCCTTCACTACATGGGATCTACTACACTGAATAGACTGGAGTTGCCAAAATTTAATAATAATAATAATAATTTAAAAATAATAATAATAATAATAATAATAATAATAATAACAATGATGAAGCAAAAAAAAAGGTATGGATGAATTATTACAAAAAATCATAAATGTTCATCTTGAATTGAAGGGGTCAACAGTATACTGATCAAACAACTTTGCTTATAATTCAAATACTAATGCTTTCAATGACAAAATCAGCAGTGAAAAGGTCAGTGCTACAATACTGGTTCCAAAGGACAGAAGTTTAGCGACTATTTCAAGACTGTGAAAGTGATCATGATCTTATACAGAGATTCCTTGGAGGCAATTAGGTAGTACCAGAAAAATGCACAATATTTTCAAAAGCCTTTCCAAAGTATTGCACTTCAAAGTACTTTTTACTTACTATAAATCAGAACAAGTACCCTGTATTTATAAAATATGCTGCTGGATTCCTAAAGCAGTTAAAAAAACATTGTCCTGACCTGATCAAACTACACTAAGGGACAACAGGCAAGAAGGTATGAATAAACTTCCAATTTTTTATACAATTACTGACAAACACATGATGGAGAATAGAAGGGAAATGCTTTTACCCAACAGTCAACTCATTATGTGCATCCACTAAAAAATTATTCAGCATCCCTGGGTGTGAATAACTTTGAAATTATTGTAGAAAGGAAGCTGTATTCATTTTATGGTGTTGGAAATTCAAAATCTTTGGTCTGTGTCATAATGTATCTTATCACTTGAGTGCTAAATAATTTTTTGGTAGGTGTAAAACAGAGTGCAATCTTAACTACTTCCTAACATTATGGGTGTTACAATACTGACAATCATAAATCTGGGGCTTGTCCAAATTTCCATGCACTAAGCTTGGATAATAAAACAATAAGGATCTACTAAATATGCGGGCTTGCTTGTCTATGATCCACAGCAACAGCTGAAGTGGTTGTACCCCAAGTTCATCTGAAAGGTGAACATGGTGGATTGCAGGCTGAAGTTGCCTCAGTCCACCATCCACCTTTCAAGGATATTGAGGGAGTTGAGGGACAGTGCATAACCAGGCAGTGGAGTCCCTCAGTTATATCAGTGCCACCATGTGAAGGCGGCCCTCTCCAGCACCTCCACTGCAAAGGATATACTATATAGAGTACAGACAAATCTCATTCTTAAGTCACTAATGAGTCCTCAACCACTTCTGTTCAGTGATGTACCTTATTCATATTACCTCTAGACAATTTACCTGGCATAGGAGAGCCACCTGACAGTGAAGGGGTTAATGAAGTCTATATCTAACCCCTCCAGTTCAAAAAAGTCTCTCCAAACTCCTCAGCAAAATCATCTTTTGGCAGAAAGAATAAAATTACATTACTAGAAGACAGGGTTAGTTTTTCCTAAGCATCTGGTACAGTAAACTGAGGAACTACAAAATCCGCTTTATAGGTATTAGGGGAAATTTGGTGGGCAATTTTTGTATAGTTTACTGATGACTTCAATCATTCACTCATCCATCACCTAATTCAGTGTTGTCCCACGAGGAGCATAGAAGCTCGGAGCTAGGCAAGTTGGTCCTGACATTTAAGATGAGAGTGATAAGCCTCGCTCATCCCTGAGTGGCATTACGTGAGCAATAAACTCCAACCACCCCTTGGATATAAACCTGCACCAGATCAATCCAATTGGAGCACCTCAATTGCCCACTAAACCACCAGCACCATAATTTGGTTATACAGTTACCACCCGGTATAGTAAATGGTTTCCTGGTGTACAGGAAACCATCTGGCTTGTCATTCAGTGTAGAGTCACCCGTAGATAGAAAGAAGAGGAAAGAATGAAGGAAAGAAAGACAAAAGAAGAAGGAAGGAAAGGAGGGAAGAAATGCACGGGCAGGAATCCAAGAGCAGCAATACATCGAGTGAGTGGATGGCGAGTGCCCCCATCAACCACTAGATGACTTAATCCATCCATCCATTATCCAATCCTATGTCGCCCAAAGAGGAGAGAAGGAGCCTTGGGCTAGGCAAGTTGGTCCTGGCATTTAAGATGAAAGTGACCAGCCTCACTCATCCCTGAGTGGCATTATGTGAGAAATAAACCAACCACCCCTTGGATGTAAACCTGCACAGGCTCAATCTGATTGGAACACCTTAATTACACACTAAACCACCATGCGCCATAATTTGGTTATATGGTTACCACCCAGCATAGTAAATGGTTTCCTGGTGTACAGGAAACCATCTGGCTTGTCACTCAGTGTAGAGTCACCCATAAGCAGAAGGAAGAGGAAAGAATGAAGGAAAGAAAGACAGAGGAGGAAGTGTAGTCACCTGTAGGCAGAAGAAAGGGGAAAGAATGAAGGAAAGAAAGACAGAAGAGGAAAGATGGAAGAGACGAAAGGGCAGACACCCAACGCCGCATACATCGAGTGAGTGGATGGTGTGCGTCCCCACCTAACATTAAGATGACTTAATACCTGGGAAAAAATATAATAAAAAGGGCAACATTTAACTACAGTAGTGCACCAACTTTCGCTACAGCAGGATTCGCGGAATCCACTTTCATGGCATGCACCAAATATTCCCTAACTTCCACTTTCGCTTGAAAAAAATCGATTTTCGCGCACAAATTTTGGGTTTGGGACAATATTTTGAACTTTGAATTTCCTGCACCGCCCGCCCGCAACCCACCGCCATCTTGAATGACGTCATGTCCACCCATTCCCGCCATTGTGTACGAGCGTGCTAGCTCCATTGTGTTGGATTCTCACGGTTCAATGGCCTCTACTATACCTGGTAGTGTGGGGAAAGGGCCTGGTGGTGTGGGGGGAGGGCCGGGAGGCAGTGGTGGTGATAAAAAGTGGCCGGGATATTCAAAGTCGGGAGGAAAGGCCAAGGCTAAAAGAGAGTATCGTGTTGGAGTGAAGAAACGGCAGTATAATAATGAAATGAAAAGGAAGATAGTTGAGCACATGGACAAGGGCGCAAAAAACAGTGAAATCTGCAGTATATTTAACATCCCAGAATCGACAGTGCGTAGTGGGAAACAGCATGGTGGTAGCGAGGCAGCAAGAGGTGGCGCCAATACGTCTGGCGTGGCTAAATAAGCCCGCCACGCGCCTCGGATACTTACCCCCAACATCCATTAAACACCTCAACCTGGTCTCTGTGGTATGTTTCTCCTCATATAATGTGTACTGTACAGTTTTTATTGTTTGTATCTCACAATGCAATGTACAATAGTGATTTGATGTACTGTATTGCAAGTGAAAATGAAAATCTGATGTTACTTTAGGATAACCGGGAACCAATTAGCCTTTATGCCATAAAGACAATGCCCCAATTTTCGCTAATTCTACTTTCGCGCATTATTTTTGGACCCAATTAGGCGCGAAAATTGGTGCCCCACTGTAGAGCTTTCTGTAAAGAGTAGACAGTAATCCCAAAGATCCCAGGACAATGCACCTTAGCCCCTTCAATCCCATGACATATTTTTTAGCTTATTCTTTCTACTTTCAGATTCTTTTACTCAAGTTGGGAAAGACCTCTTGCACTGACGGTACAGTATTAGTGAATGCTTTAATTATCTCCCCCAATGCTACATCTCTCCCACAATAAACAAAATCCCAAGAGAAACAAATATATAATAAAAATAATGTACTCAAGATAAATGGGTTGAAACCAGGCCAGCATATTAGCACTACAAATACTGTATGTCTAACATTCTCTAACAGACAAACTGTATACACAATACCACAGATTCCATTAAATTAATAATAAATAAGCTATATCTTACTAGAATTCCTAGACATATACTGTATGCTATGCAGTGGTTAGGCATTGGCATTATGTCTGGCTAGTTAAAAACTACAGAACTGTTACTATGCTTTTTCAGAAATCCAGTTAATCTTTCACTGCCAATAGGTAATTGCAATTCACAGTGAAAAATATTCCTAATATACAAATAATACATACATCTAACTGCATTATATATCATATATATACTTACGGATATTGTCTAGTCACTTGGGTTTTCAGTGTGCCATCTTCACAAACATTTAAACCAAAAGCTTTTTGTACTTGCTACATAAAACTGATCAGGAAAATATCAATGTGCAATAACAATGCCTTCATGCAATACTATCTCTTTTATGACTGATGTGATGGTATCACTGGAAGTGTTTATGATGTATTAGGGAGCGTCGTGAAAGATCGCAAAAATCTATTCTATGAAGTTCATACGATAAACTCTCAATTATCTGTCGGCACAATATTCGGCCCAATGCAATATCTGGCACAGCTATCTTGGCTCTATTTAAGCATAAATTATGCAACATATGGCGCCAAAATGGGACGTAACTAGCAGTCCAGTGCAATATCCTGCATTGAGGATTCTCAACTGCCTCATAAGCGGTAGCCACCTGGCGCCTGGGGAAATCCCAAAACTCGGGAGCCAATAAAAACACCTGCTACATGCCTGCCAATCGGAATCCATCATGGGTGTGGCTTATCCAGCACCCCAAGAATACCACCATGCTCTCATTTTCGCCCAAGAATGTAACAATTATAACATTTGCACCTATAATTACGGTACTCTATATATGTACTGATAAAGGGATAGGTAGATACTGTAAATTACAATACAGAAACTATTATGTGCACAGATCCTCAAATACCCTAAACCTAAAAAAAAAAAAACACACACTTCAGACTGGATACTGGAAATGAACA
Organism: Coenobita brevimanus; assembly: GCF_032717465.1. NCBI lineage: Eukaryota > Metazoa > Arthropoda > Malacostraca > Decapoda > Coenobitidae > Coenobita > Coenobita brevimanus. The sequence continues at coordinate 7,517,895 of NC_137047.1, read as the reverse complement.
CTGTAAATGGAATGTTATATAATAATCGTTTTAGATGCTTGTAAACAAAATATGGTACTGAAAACCCAAGTGACCACATCCTTACCTGTCACCAAATATTCATAAATTATCTTTAAAAATCAGGTAAGTCAATAGTAACTAACAGAACACAACCATGAGATGAGAGCACAATTCCACCACCTGAACTTCATTATTTACAGTGCAGTCACTTTATTGGCTTGAAGTACTGTACAGGCATACTTAGAGGAAGCCAAAATACTGCAACGAGAGGTAATGTTAGTATACAAGGTAGTTTCAATGTAAAGCAAAGGTGCAGTTCTCGATGTACTGGTCCAGTGCAGCCAAATCCATTTTCACAAATGGAAGGAAATAATATTCAAGAATGGCTTTTTACAGCTTCAACCATTCTGTTGACATTTTACTATAATCTTGCTATCACCAGACAGTTTTATCCAGACTATGAGTCACTTCATACTGAAGAGCCTAGAAATGGCTTTCATAAACCTCTTCATACTAAGAGTATCCCCTAAGTTGAATTAAACAACCTAACAACAGCAGAAACAATTACTGTACATAAAGGTTAACCAAATGGATTGATTCAGGGATCTTATTAATTACCGTAATGAGTGAAGTTTTACTCTTAATGCAGAAAAAAAAAAAAAGACCGGTTACATCGAGAACGGACGGTATTTACACTCAACTTCATTACAAGGTGGTATACAGTACAGTATTAGTACCCAGCATTTATCTACCACTACTGAAGATTCCAAATAGTTTACATCAGGATTCTCATGGACACATTTGAAAACAAATATCATAAGTTTTTGTTTTAATACCTCAACATGCTTCACTTCTTGTCACCAAAGAGAATCCAGAATGTTTTCTCTACACATTGCATCTCTGTCAACTCTTACACACACTATTAAAGCTACTGAAATAAAGCATAAAGTTCCTGGTAAAGCTTCATCAGCCTCAAATGCAAGAAGAGTTAGTAAAGACTGTACTTAGGGCCATCTACTCATACCTTATAGTCACAAAGGAGGTAAAAACAGTTGTGAAAATATGTTACTGTACAACATTAGTACTGGTACAGTAAATGCAAGAACATATATGAAGGGCCGCTGAATGCCTAATAAATGCACAACAGAAAGAATAATTAACTCTGAACAGAATTCAGTAATTATAAAATCCTATAAAACCTTTGTCAGGTCAAAACTGTTATTGTAAATTGCATATAAACTAACGCTGCTTCACTTTTGATTCACATATTGCAATTTCAGGATCAGCAGCTACACCATATTCTTCGAAGTAGAAAAAAGAAAACTGGAAATATCAATATGAAAGCCACTATATCATATGACAGTGATCTCTTACAGATATACGTAATAACCTCCTATTAACCCATTCAATCTGGTGACATACTATAAAGTCCATTCATGCTATTTTCAGACAATTATATTCACTTTAGAGGAGACCTTTCAAACCAGAAGGGTTAGATACTGATTATATTAGCCAAACTCTTACTTATCTGCCACTCCCAGAAGATAAATAAAATAATCTAGATACGTCATGCATAAACTAAGAGAGATGTCACCATGTGTAACCCATTCAATCTGATCATACCTATAATAAGGCCAACACTAGACAATTTCATGCAGATTAAGGAAAGTCTCTGGTAGTGGAGGCATTAATTCAGGGTATACCTAACCTCTCCAGTTTGAAGTTCCCTTAACCTGAATCAAATCATCTGGAGATGGCAAGAATGTGCAGAAAAAGGCATCATCAGTCTGAGAGGACTACCGGTATGTGGTTAAAGCCTATTAGTAAGGATACAAAATATAATTAATAACTATAAACTTAATCACTAGCCCAGCAACTACTTCCCCTCCTGAACACTACCTGGTACGGTATTCATCAAACTTCTACAGCCCGTTTTTCCCTCTAAAAAAGCCATCTGTGTAAGTCAGATGGCTCCTACAAGAATCTGCAATGGACATAGATCTAATGTGGAATACTATTTACCCAATCTTCAGTTACTCAAAACCAGTCAACCAATCTGTTAATCCCTTCAACCTGAGGATGTTAGTTTCACTTTATTCTTGACAACTCCAAACAGATTTAGTCAGCTTAGGAGAGCTTTTTCATACAGATGTCATTCACTCCTTCACTGCTAGAGGTTCTTCCAAACTGAATAAATCTGCCTGGAGGTTGCAACAATAAATTAATATAACACATCCCTGGACAATAGGAATTTATGAGGAAATAGTCACTAGCCATATGTCATCCCTGTATTAAGCCCTGTGCATGTCTATGTTACTAAACTTTTTCCCACCACATTAGGAACCTAGCACAAGAGAGGGAGGCCCACATATCTGTAATCCTGTCAGTTCTATGTTATATCTGTATTTCTAGTTTAGTCTTGCTACTTCCAGATGATTTTATGCAATTTATCAGAACCTTTTAGTAGTGAAGGTGTCACTGTAGCCTATATTTAACCTCTTCATTTCAAAAAGTCACTCCTAAGCTGAATAAAATCATCTTGGGATAGAAGAACAAAATAATGTATAAACGACTTCCTCGGGATGAAGGGGTAAATTCATGATCATCATTTACCTACAATGTCAAGTTTGATCCCAGTTCACGTTGAATGCAAGTGAGTAATATTGTGGGGTGTATAATATGATTTCATTCTATGGAGGTCAGTAGTGCTGCTGTAAAGGTTACCAGTGGATTCCAGTTTGTCCAACTTAAATCAGTGTAATTTTTCATCACTTTGAAGTTCAATAGCAGAATAAGAGAATACTACAGCTTTATACCTTTTTCATAACATACCTTTGTGACCTGCACAATATTCAAGTGTTAATACCCTGCTACAGTTCAGCATTCAAAAAGGAGATATGGCAATTTTCAGCCAAGTTTAAGAGGGGAGAGTATAGCATTTTGGCGATGTAAATGTGGACAGAGTATAGAGTGCATGGTTTAATGTTTGGGAGCCATGCCCCAGGGTAGGTGTGGGATGTGTGGGTCAGGAGCAGGACGGCGGTGAGGTGCCCGGTTAGTAGGAGCCTGAGAGAGAGCATCAAGGGAACTCATGTTAATGTTGGGGAGGTTAAGTCTAGTCATCAAGGGGTTGAGTTGTGTCTCATCAGTTGCCACAGTTACCTGCTCCCACTGCCTGCTTGCCGAAGACAGCCTCAAGGCATCCATCACTGCCTGGACATACTGCCCATCCTCGAATGTTGCTGCGCTCGCCACAGGTCCCTTCAGCCACCCGTGCTCTCCATCCCCAGTTGCAAATGCCTCCTTCAGTGCCCCCACAAGTCTGAAAAGTCCCTGCAAGTACGGCTGAGGCAAGAGAGAATTGACCCGTGCACTGGAGTTTCTGTTGGCTAACAAAGATGGATCATCTGCTCCTTGATGCAGCAATTCCTCCCTGGCAGCTCCAGCAGTCTGGCCATACAAAGCAGAACCTCGTACCACCAGGCGTCCTTTGCTGCCACACACAGCCACTTCCTGCACAAACCCACCACCCATGTGGCTATTGAGAGTAGCAGTAACACATGTTCCACCTTCTAAAATCATTTGGAAACTGCAAAAATCATCACTGTCAATCCACCTGATGCCATTAATCTTGTCAGTGCTCTTGGTAAAGGTGCGCATGAGTCCATGTACACGCCCAGCACGCTGACCGGTGACGAAGGACACAATATCAATAATGTGGCTGCCAACCATTGTTAGGATACCTCCACCCATCAAGTGACTGCACATCCAATCAAACTGACTACCAATCATACTGCCACAGTGGACTCTTACATCACAAACATTGACCGTCCCTACATACCCTGCTTCAACTCGACGCTTCATCTGTATGAATGCAGGCAGAAACCGCAGGCCATGGGACACAACAGAGATCAGTGAAGGGTAGTACTGGGCTGCATGCACCATCTTCAGCACCTCCAGCTGAGAAAAGCACATACATAATTAACTCATTAATAAATGCATTCTATCAGAACATAAAAAATGGAATACATAAAGACTGGCTTCAGACTCCTATGCTTCAATCATGATGTTAAGAATACCCTGCGGCAAGTGTTACTCAAATATGTTGCCAGTGACAGGAGAGTGAAAATCAGAGGAGCATGTAGCCTACCTGACAGAGTCCTGCAGGTCGGTCACACAGCACATGCTTCCCAATGCCCAGTGCCTTGACTGCTATCTGAGCATGAAGATCAGGCTGGCAGATGATGAACACCAAATCTACATCCTTCCTCAGCAACACATCATCAACCTGACGGCACACATACATACACACACTGATATTATGTACAGGAAAATTTAATACAGTACTGTACATTTAAATACAGTACTATACTGTCTTGTGGAAAGTGTTAAGAATATATGGAGTAGATGGGAAGTTGTTGAATGCTGTGAAGAGTATGTACGATGGTGCGAAGGCTGCAGTGCGTGTGGATGGTGAACTAAGTGAATTTTTCTCTTTGAAAGTTGGGTTGAAACAGGGATGTGTCATGTCTCCTTGGTTGTTCAATCTGTACATGGATGGGGTAATAAAAGAGGTACAAGGTAGGGTAGTGGATGTTGGAGTGGCCCTGGTGAGAGAGGATAGTGTTTGGAAACTCCCTGTACTGTTGTTTGCAGATGATACTGTGTTGTTGAGTGAAGATGAAGGGGAGCTGCAAGGCTTGGTGGATGAGTTTGGGAGAGTGTAAGAAACGGAATCTAAAGGTAAATGTAGGGAAGAGTAAAGTGATGGTCTTTGAGAGGGGTGAAGTCAGTGAATGTACAGCGAGGTTGGATGGTGAGGAATTGGAAAATGTGAGTACGTTTAAGTGCTTGGGTAGTGTGATGAGTAAGGATGGAGGTTTGGAGGGTGAAGTGCTTGAAAGGGTACAGCAGGGAAGAAAGGTTGCTGGTTCTTTGAAAGCAGTAATAAGAAACAGGGAAGTGAGCATGGAAGTGAAAAAGTTACTACATGACAGTATTGTGATACCAACTCTAACGTATGGAAGTGAAGCTTGGACGTTGTTGGAAGGACACAAGTCAAGAGTGAGAGCAGTGGAAATGAGTTATTTAAGAGGAGCCTGTGGAGTCACATGGAAAGACAGGCTGACGAATGAGGATATAAAGGAGCGTTGTGGTGTGGATGTGGATGTGATAGGAAGTGTTATGAGGAACACACTGAGGTGGTTTGGCCATGTGGAGAGAATGGAGGGTGAAAGACTGACGAAGAGAGTGTATGCGAGTGAGGTGGAGGGGAGAAGAGGGAGGGGGAGGCCGAGGATGAGATGGAGGGATGGGGTGGAGAGGTATATGAGAGAGGGGGGTGTGAGTTGGGAGCAGGGCAGTGAAATGGCGGGGGACAGGGCGACTTGGAGGCGATTTGTTTGTGGCCACCCCAAACGGGATTGAGGCGTTTGGCAATAGATAGATAGACTATACTGTTGACTACAGTCAGTCCTCACTTACAGCTTAGCTATTATGCAAGCAAACTTATTTTAAGCTGAAAAAAAAAAACTAATAATAATGAGATATACATGTTTATGAGAAAGGAAATAATAATGCACAAACACTCATTTCCGACTTCAAAATAGTTTTAGCTACAATTTTACTATTCCAGCAATATTCTCTCACCAAATTAACTATTCCAGCAATATTCTCTCTACATCATGAAAATAAATTTGTACAGTATGAATTCACAAATATATTTGGCTCATGCAGTAGAGTACAAGTAACTGTATTATTGACCATCATCTCTGCTCACATTCACTTAATTTATAAAGGCCTCAACATGCATGTGGTGACCTTGGTAGCCCATATTCCCCTTCCCCAGCAAACCACTCACTGCACTCCAACACTGTTGCATGTTATGCGGTGACATACTAAAGGTCATCAAGGTGCAGCGAGCAAAACACAATGCTGAGGACAAGTAAGCCACAAAACCTCCAAAGCCATCCTCATGGACTAGGTAGCATGGGTAAGATTTCCCTACCACAGGCCCTTGCTGGTGCTAACCCGTGTCACAGTAGGGTAAGACGTGTGGTGTGTAACGTGTATGTCGTGTAGTGTGCAACAGAGAAATGTACTTGGGAAAGTATGCTGCCCTACTCTCTGTGCTATAGTCTCACCAATCTAAAACCAAGGTTTGGGTGGAGTCCAGCCGGGGATTTCCCGGCGTACAGCGTTGCCTTGTTTCCTATACTCTGATTGGGTAGTGGCTGACCTGACACCGTTAGAGTTCGTCCGCTCACCCCTCGCCACCTGGCCTGACATGACTTCACCCACTTCTGTGTGTGTGTGTGTGTGTGTGTGTGTGTGTGTGTGTTTTTGTGTGTGTGTGTGTGTGTGTGTTTTTTTTGTGTGTGTGTAAAGACAAACTAATTTAAGTTATAAATATAATTTAAGTTACCGGTATATATATAACAAAGTGAACAGTGGAAGCACGTGACAGAAGCTTAATCTCCCTCCAATGGATTAACTCCCAGTATGGGCCTGGATGTTGCCGCTCGTGAGTGTTTTAACTTATTTATTTCTATAAAGAAAATAGCGTATGTTCTACTGATTCCTTCAAATTATATTATAAACGTAATTGTTACATTACTTACCCAACTTAGAACTACCGTGAAAGTCGGTAAAAGTAACTACATTTTTTTCAGCACCACTGTAAAATATGTATGTTACGTTTCTTTATTGATGTACAAGAGCCATATGCATTACAAGTTTACCTTCCTTTGATATGCTAGAATACTTACGTTTATATTGCATTAGTATGTGTGTACCTATCTGTGATGCCTATTACATATATAACAGAATCTACTCATCGCTCGTTTAGGAAGTATGGCATGGCTGCACCCAGCGCCAGACCCCACCCAAACCTTGGTTTTAGATTGGTGAGACTATAGTGACACTTTGAAAAAGGTCAGCAAAGGGGGATGTTCAAGAGCTGGTCCTGAGGGCTAGTGAATCTGAAGATACAGCTCTTCCATCTTCCTCAGGAGTAATGCTCTGACTGGCTGGAGCTACAGCCAACTCCCTACGGTACATGAGATAGCAAAACAGCTGACAAATCAGTGAGGATTCATTTTAATGACAGTGGTAGCACACAGCTATTCATAACAGTAGTCACTGACGAAATAAAATAAATGTGGTAATACAGTGCCATTACTCTCATGAGTATAGTTCATATACCGGTATGCAACTCTTACCATGTATCTACAAAGTTTACCATGAAGACTGATGCAAAGAAACACAAATTGGAGACAACACTTTACTTTTGACCGATTTTTGCTAATAAGCTTCATTTCTGTACCTAACTCCTCTTTCCCTAAATCAGCCACATGTAACTGTCCTAGTGCTTCAACAATGTTTACCTTATTTGTGTGAAAAGGAATGTTGAGTTCAGTGGCCACATTCTCAGCAGCCTCTAATGTGCGACCCCACACAGCCTCCACACGAAACCCCTTGGCCCTGAGGAATGGCACTAGGGCCCGCACTATGTCCCCTGTCCCAAAAACACCAATGCCAGGCAGCATGGCACTAACTCCAACTGAAAAATAGCAAAATATTCTTAATTACACTGTAGGTTTGGCACAATGCTTGAAGTCAACAGATCAGACACTAAAATCTGATGACAGACTTTGATAATTATTGTGGTGCATCCATTCAGCTGGGTATCAAAGAGTAGTACCGAGATATAACAACATTTGCTGTTCATTCTGTGTGATATTCCCACCACAAATGTGATCCCACTGTCACTGTGATTTCATCAGCTGTTGAAAACTATCTATCTATCTATCTATTGCCAGACGCCTCAATCCCGTTTGGGGTGGCCACAAACAAATCGCCTCCAAGTCGCCCTGTCCCCCGCCATTTCACTGCCCTGCTCCCAACTCACACCCCCCTCTCTCATATACCTCTCCACCCCATCCCTCCATCTCATCCTCGGCCTCCCCCTCCCTCTTCTCCCCTCCACCTCACTCACATACACTCTCTTCGTCAGTCTTTCACCCTCCATCCTCTCCACATGGCCAAACCACCTCAGTGTGTTCCTCATAACGCTTCCTATCACATCCACATCCACACCACAACGCTCCTTTAAATTCTCATTCGTCAGCCTGTCTCTCCACGTGACTCCACAGGCTCCTCTTAAATAACTCATTTCCACTGCTCTCACTCTTGACTTGTGTCCTTCCAACAATGTCCAAGCTTCACTTCCATACGTTAGAGTTGGTATCACAATACTGTCATGTAGTAACTTTTTCACTTCCATGCTCACTTCCCTGTTTCTTATCACTGCTTTCAAGGAACCAGCAACCTTTCTTCCCTGCTGTACCCTTTCAAGCACTTCACCCTCCAAACCTCCATCCTTACTCATCACACTACCCAAATACTTAAACGTACTCACATTTTCCAATTCCTCACCATCTAACCTCGCTGTACATTCACTAACTTCACCTCTCTCAAAGACCATCACTTTACTCTTCCCTACATTCACCTTTAGGTTCCGTTTCTTACACATTCTCTCAAACTCATCCACCAAGCCTTGCAGCTCCCCTTCGTCTTCACTCAACAACACAGTATCATCTGCAAACAACAGTACAGGGAGTTTCCAAACACTATCCTCTCTCACCAGGGCTACTGCCACTTTATACCCATCGGCACATTACAGTAAGCCATAGCTATTAAAGTCACTTATAGTTTGGCTGAATAATGCTGATGTAAATTAGATTAATTTATTTGAATAGGTTAGTGAAAATTTAAACTGCCATTTTTTAGAGAGTGAGCCTGAGGCAAGGCACATCTTTGACTGTGACTTCTTATTCCAGAGAAAAAAAGTTATCAGCTGCTATACATCCATTCCAGGCCTGTTTCATAGGCAAAAATGTGGTCACTTCTGAATAGCTACGTCCAGACTAGATCAAATTAGGTTAGGTTGTTAAGTCTGATTAAATTAGGTTAGGTTAGGTTAACTTCAATGCAATGAAAGATGGAGATAGGAGCTGGAGACCCACCCCTCCATCTTCTTTTTTACATAAGAAAAGCATTTGCGATGAATGCTTATGTAAGAAAAAATGCTTGGAATTGCTTAAATTCAGCAAAGAACATGTTAATTTCAGTATCCGTTAGTTGGGTGTATTTCCAAAAATTTACCACCTAGCCAACCAAATTTAACCTACGAAAACCTACCGGTATTCTATCTTAACCTAACTGGAAGGCAAAGTTCCAAACCCCCATGATTTTAACCACCTATGAGTGCCATGATACCTAACCATAAAAGCCCCAAACACCTATCAGGCCAAAATTCTATCTCATTTCTAGCCTGACCTAATCAACCTATCCTAATCTCGCCTAACCACCCTAACATGCTGGCAAGGCACTATCACACTGGACCAAAAGTAAAACATTCATTGTGTTTGACAGCTCAGAAATAAAATTTTTAAAATAAACAATATGCGTGGTAACCTATGAATCAGCAAATAACCGTTACAAAAAAAAAAAAAATCAATACCAAGGCCACATTAACCACAAGATTTCCTTAATATTCCATAAAGAGCCAGACCATATTACTAACAAAGATGATTTAAAGAAATAAATACCACGTTGAGTACACCGCTTCCCGTCCGATCAGCGAAGTTAAGCAACATTGGGTCTGGTTAATACTTGGATGGGTGACCGCCTGGGAACACCAGATGCTGTTGGCATCCCTAAGTGTCAAGTGGGGTTGGTGGAGGATTAGTGCCCCTCCCTGTAAAACAATTAACTCTAAGCCATTGGCCACCCCGTCTGGGATACATGGCGTCTGGCAATGAATGAATGAATGAAAAATACAGGTTTCAACCAACAATAGGGCCTGAAAATTGATAACTGCACGCTGTTTGGTTTGTGACACCCCTAAGATAAATTCACAATAGATAACATACTGTTGCCTTGAAAGTACTGAAATGTGAAGGCTGAATATGTAATCAACAATTAACAGATCATCAAACAGGTCAAAACAGTAAACACATGACCTGCGCTTTGCCCCTTGAGATGATCATGCATTGGGCTTATGAACCATAAGTAGATGATCTTTTACGTCAATATCTGTATGACAAATTTTCACCATAGCCTACCGTTGTGGCTCGGTATATTCAGTAACTTCCATATACTTTAATAAATAGGTCAAAATTACAAACTGCAATCACTTCACCCCTCGACAACAAACGTAAACAGTAGACGGAACTTCTTCGGCGGTTTAATAGTTCGGCAACTTTTTTTTTTTTTTTGTCCATAATTGTTCAGTAAGTATATAATGCAAATATACCACAATCTCATATTCTAATACAGAATGAATTTAACATTGGCACTCCGTAGTTAAATCCAAGAACTTCTAGCACAGCATTAGATTACCATATTATCATATAGCAGGGGGATAGATAAGCTTCATACATTTGCTCGTTTCATACTGTTATACTACGTGTTCAGAGGTCAACTTCTCGTCCTCTGGACACGAGCGACTGATCTGGTGTTCCTTTCAAGACCGGGAGTCACAGCCATGAGACGTATGGTTGCCGATCTCTCCCTGGTGCGGAGGGTAGCCGTCACTGCGGTGCTGTTCCCAGCGGAGAGGAGGCTGCGGGGCGTATAGACTACGGTGGCCAAACCTTCCCGGCGCGGACGGTGGTGGTCACCACGGTTCTGCAGGGGGTAGTAGCTGAGAAGCGTAAGGTGGCCGACTTCTCCCCGACGCGGACGGTGGCCGTCGTCACGATCCTACCTGAGACTGTATGAATACAAGTCCCAACCCGATCCTGGCGAGTGCTGCCCCGGCTGGAGAGTGGTCTGCCGGGGCTGCGTTCTTCAGTCTGGCTTCGTTGAGGGGAAGAGGGGCGCAAGCTGTCGGGGACATTAGGCCCATCTGGACTGGGCCGTTCGCGCGCCCTATGCGCCTCTCTGTGGTCTTCCCCTATATCAAGAGAGGGTCTCCCTTTGGAATGGGTGTTGCGATGCCCGGGTGCCCTGTGGTTCCTCCATGAGGTGGGTGTTGCGCCCCCCCTTCCGTGGTCTTCCGTTGGGGTGGGTATTTCACATACACTGACACATGAAAAGGCTATATTCTCGGCAACATTGCGTTACTAACGCTGGATGATGATTCTTCAATATGATGTATTATTTACCGCATTGCCCAGAGAATCTAAAATGCAGTAAACTATCACCGTGGGCAACCCAACACCCCCAGAAGGAGCCCACAGAGGAGCATATACAGCGTGTCTGGACTCTGGGCGACAGGGACATAAGTCCACATTTAACCTACATCATGGTTCAGTACGTAAATATTAAATGTGCAGATCAAACAGCATTGTTTACATCAATATTCTGACTGGTCTGCTGGTTTTGTGACAAATTGGTCACTCAACTACCTGAACCAATAAGTCCAGTGAACCTTTGTTATAAGACAGGCAGGAATGAGTCTTAAACCATTTTGAGGCAGGCAGGAATGAGTCTCAAACCAGTCTGACTACACTTTGCCTCCATGAGCTGCCCGAGACTTGGGAACTAACGAACTTAAAAGTACAGTCTTTCCACGTCTTTATTCCTATCTTTTTCCCTTAGGATTGTTGGCATTTGGTCTGGTCTGCATTGCTGATGTGTGGTTGACATAGCCACCCACTGTTATCATTCCATTTGCATTAAGTCTCACAGCTCACGGTCAAGTAGTAGGCATGTTCAAAAATTTAGTCCTCCTCCAGCCTGCCACCTTTGGAAAGGACCAATGGTAAGCCCATGGATTCCCCCCCCACCCTTCCCCTAGATTAGGACTGCAGGTTTCAACCAGTAGTCAGTTGGGTTGGACCCCAACCCTCCTATCCTCAGACCCCATATTATTCAGAAGTACAGTGCAGTATGTACTGTACAACTGATCAAATAAATATTGCTCATAGCTTCCTTGTGGCTGTACTGGTCATACCTGCTTTTCTGATTTGACAGTATATCAGTGTTGTAACAAAAACTTGGGAGGCAAACAGGAACTTGTACACGGCAACCTTTCAAGTCTACACTGCAAGGCTGACCTCTGACAGAGCATTCTGGTTAAGTATGAATCGAAAGGGTACCGGCAATGACAGCAAGACCGTTATACAATCTGATTACACACGTAGTCGGTATGAACAACCTGTCTACCCTCCTACATAGCCACCAAAGAGCTAAGCATAAGCCATTTGACCTGGTGCGGTTATCTTGTTCATGATTTACCTAAACCAGACATTACACATTTATAGGCCATTAAATAAGCCTACACATCAACAGCTTGCAGATCGCTACTATACTTTGCCTTGAACGTATTTTACTTACGCAATACTTTCACCAAAATTACCCTTGCTTAAAATAAAAATAATGCTCTCTACTTAAATACCCTGCATCCCAAGAACTGTTGTCATTCTTACATCAAAGGCAACCTAGCGAATACTCATACATCTCAGCGTTAGAACTTGTGCCACAAACACCATAATTTCCATTTACATTCCTTTTCCTTGCTACTGCTTGGCCTTTAACATCCATCTCTATCATTCCCATTTGACCAACTCCCTCCCTTTACACACCATCTAACCTCCCCCTTTGCATTACTACTACTCTAGGCTAAATTAAAATTACTCTAGATCCTCTAACATACATAAGGCATCTGGCAAGCCAACATAAGCCATTTACCATTACTTCTGATCAATAGATTGTTCAGAACTTTACTCATCAAATATCTTCTTTACTAATGTAGACAGCACAAATTGCAACCTCGCAACATGAAGTTCGCCACTCCATCTTTTTGTATCTATAGTTCTCTATCAAATGCTGTAAATCTTAAGAAATCCATAACAGTAGAGTATTACAAAAACCAATAATGCATCTTTGTACTTTAGGATTGTTGGCATTTATGATCTTAATTTACCATCTGTCCAAAGTTTGAATATCTAAAATCAAAAACATACCAATAAAATAAATTTAAAGTTTATTGTCGCAAATTTGAGTTTCAAAACAGCAACGCTGAAGTTAGCATGGCCTAAATAAATCCCTATTAGGTTTACAATTTGTAACCACAACTGTAATTTTATACAGTAGGACAACTGTATTCCATTTTTTATTCTCTCTCTCCCTTCCAAAGGTTTATACAATAGTCTACCCAAGGTTATGGCAGAAATAAATACAAATCTTGTCATTAACAACAAAACTGCATACTAACTTTGGAAGGTCAAGAATACTCAAGAGTTTGTGCAATAAAATCGTATTTCAAAATAGAAAGGAAATGAAGATTTGTTCAATTTGGTTCAGACAAAATGAGGAATGTACATGACTGATTGAAAGAAAGTGGTGCTGAAGTAAAGAAAACACAAGAAGTTTAGGCAAACTCTCCTTCAACTTCGCCTTCCTCCTCAAATTCTGCATCATCCTCTGCTGTGGCCTCTTGGTACTGTTGGTATTCAGACACCAGATCATTCATGTTAGACTCTGCTTCAGTGAATTCCATCTCATCCATGCCCTCACCAGTGTACCAGTGGAGGAAAGCCTTCCTTCTGAACATAGCAGTGAACTGTTCACTGACACGCTTGAAGAGTTCCTGGATGGCAGTGGAGTTTCCGATGAAGGTCGACGCCATCTTGATACCACGGGGTGGGATGTCACATACAGCAGTCTTGACATTATTGGGGATCCATTCAACGAAGAAGGAAGAGTTCTTGTTCTGGATATTGTACATCTGCTCATCTACCTCCTTCATAGACATACGGCCACGGAAGATTGCTGCAACAGTGAGGTAACGGCCATGTCTAGGGTCACATGCAGCCATCATGTTCTTTGCATCGAACATCTGTTGGGTAAGTTCTGGCACAGTCAGGGCACGGTACTGCTGGGATCCACGGGCAGTCAGGGGGGCAAATCCGGGCATAAAGAAGTGAAGACGAGGGAAAGGCACCATGTTCACAGCCAGTTTTCTTAGATCTGCATTCAGCTGACCTGGGAATCTGAAGCAGGTAGTGACACCGGACATTGTGAGGGAAACAAGATGGTTGAGATCGCCATATGTGGGGTTCTGGAGCTTCAGAGTTCTAAAGCAGATGTCATACAGAGCCTCATTGTCAATGCAGTAAGTCTCATCTGTGTTCTCTACAAGTTGATGAATTGATAAGGTGGCATTGTATGGCTCTACAACAGTGTCTGATACCTGAAATTAAAAAGATTCTGTAATACTGGTGCTTACTAACAACATTCGAAACGATACCACAACTGAAATGTACCTGATTCATCTAATTAAAGCTGGTACTTAAAACTGATTCATTTTCATGTGGTACTGGCTTTAAATAGTTTTATGTATCAATGACCTACCCCCCCCCCCCAAAAAAAAGGGAAGGGGGGAACCTCTGTTCAATGAAATGATCTGAAAATCCATTCAGGCCCCTGAAATTTAACTCCATCTCACAAGAATAACCTTCTACATGTGCTTCATAGTAATCATCAGATTAAGTTCAACTGTTGTCCTTTCAATTGTGTATACAAATTATTAAGCTAATGAGAGGAAAATAATTACCTTAGGGGATGGAACGACTGAGAATGTGTTCATGATTCTGTCTGGGAATTCTTCACGGATTTTAGAGACGAGGAGTGTACCCATGCCAGACCCAGTACCACCACCAAGGGAGTGTGTCAGCTGGAAGCCCTGAAGACAGTCGCATTTCTCTGCTTCCTTACGGATCACATCTAAAACCGAATCTACCAACTCTGCTCCTTCTGTGTAGTGACCCTTAGCCCAGTTGTTGCCCGCACCACTCTGACCTAAGGATAAAAAACACACACTGAAGATTTCAACAAAGATAATGGTATCATCTTCTTACAGCTACAAATTAAAACGTCTTAATTAGCAAAATTTTCTGAATGAGGTTCACAGTACTTTAACTGAATACAGCCAAGGGGGACTACTGTTACAATAAACACTGGCACATGTTCCAACCAATCTACCTTTACACTGCAACTTATCTGGTGTTGGGTCATATTAATATGGATTGATTCAGTACAATGATTTCTGTAATATGTAAACCTACAAAAACTTTACACTGTCCCTTAAGAAAATACTGAGGTATTACCATCTACTGAAAGCAAAGTATCCACTCCACTGTTAAGATTAAATTGCACTAAAACACAAAAGTACAATAAACATTTCCACAATAAAGACAAACAGGTCTAAGTTTTAAAATCTTCAAATGACTTCCTCCCCTTATTACAGTAAAGCTAAAACTAAACACTGGACACAAAGTAAATGTTCAGGACCAATTTCAAAGAAGGTAAGAGTCTCCATTACTGACTGCACTTACCAAATACAAAGCTGTCTGGCTTGAAGAGCTGGCCATGAGGTCCGGCCCTGACACTGTCCATGGTGCCAGGTTCCAGATCGACAAGGACAGCACGAGGAACATACTTTCCCTGGTTACCCTCATTATAGTACACATTAATACGCTCCAGCTGCAGTTCCATCAGGTCCTTATCGGCACCAGTGTACTCTCCCGTGGGCTGGATGCCATGCTCGTCACTGATGATCTCCCAGAACTGAGGACAAATACCTTATGAATTCAACTTCTACCCTAACATTGTATGAACATGTAACAATTATTTAAAGTATTCCAACAGTAGCTACTGACACAAAGCCATACATAATATAAAGAATGCTTCAGAATTACTGACAACTATACACAGTACAATAATCACAAAACATCTGAATAACTCCTCATACAGGCACACACGGCAAAATAACCCACTAGTTAAATGAAACTAAAGGGGAATTTTGACAGCCACGTCACTTCAGACTGATTCTGTTAAACCCCAACCAAGACCACAGAATAAGTGCTTCTGAACTGGCAAAAGCTACCCAGACCCATTACAATAACAATTTGACAAATTGGGTAAACAATCTTAAAAGAACTGGTGACCTGAATACTCCTAACATTACAATTACAAGTACTCATCCTTCACTCATACATCATCAATCAGATGAATTTACCACACATCCACACCAATGAAACTGGAAAATTAATATGAGCAACAATTAACCAATGTGCATGAAGATCGTGGCCTAATTATAACAGAAGCTGATAAATCACTCTGTATACTGTAATTATTTACATATATATGTAAGGATGTGCTGAACCTGTCTGCTCACACCTGACATGGGCTAGCAGCACATTGTTCTAAAAGGCAACTGATCCTTAATACAGTACATTCCTGTGTTTGCAACCCGTTAATGTTCAACATACAAATGCAGTACTTTTTTTCCAAACAATTTTGTTCTCCATACCCTTTCCTTGGGGGAAAGTCACCTCAAATTTCTCAATCCAAGAGCTGTTTAACACATTCTTAAGGCCAACTAACCCACAGGCATGGAACTCTTGTAGTGACCCACTCAACACCACTGCAATGACACATGGGTATACCCGTATGGAGAACAGAGCCAAACGCATGAATAAAGTTTGAGAGGCTGTAATTTACAACAGTGCAAACAGAACACCTGGCATATGTCTAACACCCTTTTGAATATAAATCGCCCAGTGGGTACACTTGGTTCACAAACAAGATGCACACATCCAATTCCCCAACTCCCTGCACTTTGTGACACTACTTTGGGCATATAATAAGAAATATCTAACATGGGTCATAAATGCAATGTTTCAGCCACCCCATGAAGTACCTGGCATCATTTCATGCAAACATCAGACCATTACAAGCTACTCTTAGATAGTAAAGTACGTCAGTGCTATAATGTAACCTCTTGAATACAATGGCAATCTAGCTCCCCTACGTATTCAGTTTTGAGACTTGCAATTTTTAATACTGTAATCCGAATGTCCTTCCACACTTTAACCTCTAGAACTCTCGTTAGCTCATCCTTCCTAACATTTACTGAACTTTTTTAAATTATCCTAGCAGTAGTCTCAGGCATATTAAAGCAAAGAAAAAAACTTCCTCAGGCTGATAAGGTTTTTACTCCCGCTTCTACAGCCAGTGAAACGGATGAGTGCTTGCGATAGTGGCCAAGGAATGAAGCATGACCATTCAACTCTGGTGTCCATCCACCCTTTATGGGTTAAGTAAGAGTATCTTAACACCTAGATCAGGTAACTGGTGACGTGCATGATACAGCGAGTCGGTAATATCGCGTGAAAAATCTACCACACGCTCAACAGCCAGTTTTCAGGGGGAAACCAGGCCATGCTAATTTTAGTAAGGAAATATTAAACATCAATATGCAAAATAGATGTAGGAGGACTACTGGGCCTTGGGATAGGCTACTGCCCTGGAAAAAAAAAAAAAAAAAAAAAAAAAAGTAGCATTACCACACATACTATTACAGAAAATTGCAATATCTATCTGCATAATCATACTATCTTGCCATATATATAATATGGATGAAATTGTTAGGCTAACAGTACCACAAAACCTGTGAATACAAACTTATCAGGGTCAAACCTTCCTTGGTATATTACACCCACTTCATAATTTTCAAGTCTGAACACTAATCTCTGCCAATACCTGTGCTGCCACTGTTTAAAGGGATTTTGCTAAACCTGAGGCCAGGAAAACTAACGATAGCTACATACAGCCACAGTAGGCTGTCTCCCCTAAGCTGGGGAGCAAAAACACGTGTAGGCCAATTTAATGCAAAAATTTTGACCTACATTAAGCTTTCCAGGTCTTGACATGGCAAGAAAACTAATGTTCATAAATGTATCCTGGCTATTCATCTACTGGATAACAGTTGTTTGACAACACACATTAGCCCAAATTACCCCACTTCACTACATACTGTTTCATACTGTAGACTAGTTGAATCTTGCCACCTTCGATTTTATTCAGTTTACCTACACGGATGGCCTTCTGTAAAGTGGCTAATAAAGGTTATCATACCCATTGGAAAACCGTGAAAAATCGCTTGGGGAGGGCTACACCAAAGTAGGTTTACACCCTTACCAGAGTTTATTCCATTACCTCCGATAACTGAAACTTAAAAACTAAATCAACCTGAAGTGGCAAAACAAATTCAAAGACCGAAAAGCTGTGTGAGATGCTTGTATGACGGGCAAATAACTCTATCAAGATATTTTTCCAGACTTTCACTCCAGAGAGAGAGAGAGAGAGAACTGGGAGGGGCCGTCATTTGTGTTGACTGCGGGAGGGGAAATACCTGCCAGTAGTGGGATGGAAAATGACACCTTTGTTATAGCTACTTACATCCTCTGATGTAAACTATTACTATTAAAACGATATTAATACAAGAGATGCAGTAAGCAAATTAAATAGCCATGGAAGAAGTGATACGATGCCTCCTATACTAGGAATACGACCCTTAGTCGAGAGAAATCACTGCCACGTTATGTACGGAAAATCTGAAGGTAGCAAGAACTTTTGAAAGCAGCATTATAGCACTTATATTGCCTGGACGCATGAACGGCGTGACTAGTGAAGATAACTGATGCAAGGCTCTCCAAACCAATAAGCAACTGAACCGGTTACACTATTAAACCGAAACATCATTATCAGCCAGAACTAAATCAAAATCATACAATAACCTGACAATGGCCACATACAAAATGATCAAAAACAAGAATAGCGGCGCGGGACGGATGTCGGGAAGCCCTACTTGAAAAATTATTCTAAGTTACGCATCTAAAGGTAGAAAAAATGAAAGTAAAAAGTACTAAATTAGTAATAAAAAGCACAAAAGTACTGACTAGCAGAGATATAACCTAATAACATTATCAGCGATAGACGGGATGAGATGGGAGGTAGCGGGATGGAGACAATGGCGGGAGGGAGGGAAAGGGAGGATCAGGGTGGGCGGATGGGAGGGACGCAAGGAGGGGGAGGGAAATGCCGGCTGGAACTCACCGGCTTCACTTCCTCACACTGATCACAATTTAAAGCTTGGCATTACTTACACTAAGCTTAAAACTTCTTAAATGATCCCCAAAACCACTTACCGATATATCGGACTGGTAATCCATCAATCATACTCGTTAACCACATGAGTCTACAAAAAATATCAACCGCAGCAAAAATAATACATACTATGCTTCTACCTCTGGAGTCTGGATAACCAAAAAAACAAAAATACCAACGTTCAACTGACATGAGGTAGCATGGCCGGGTGTGGTCACATGCAAGTCACTTTCACCATCACCAAAAACTAACAAACCTATCATGAAGTCGCCTGAAATCCTCGTCCTCGCTTCCCTTTGAAGAGATAAAGAACATTTCCTTACCTTTGTACCAATCTGGTTGCCGCACTGGCCGGTCTGGAGATGTACAATTTCCCTCATGGTGGCGTGTGTCTGCTCTCAACCCGCTGCCAGTCGCTTCTGGCCCGCGATTTGAAGGGCGGCCACGGTAAGGCTTGGTGCGCTGCCGGGGGTCACAACACAGCCCGCCTAGAAACTCTTCACCCATTTATAATTCAATCAGCAGATATATCATAATCTTCTCTTTTCCGCTACTATAAGCAATTTTTTTCTTATTATACTGGATCAATTACATATTTTTGAAAGAGCTCTGTATTCTTTCATAGGTTTTATTTTGACACTGGTGCGACGCGCCGACATTTGAACTGAGGGGCCCCGCGCAGGGTGGACTCGAGAGATAACTCCATGACTGCCAGGGCCGGTCGAGTTATTATTTTATAAGACTTTCTTATGTTTACTGATTTTATTTCCACGCCAATCTACCATGATATGACTGTATTATGTGGCGGGTATACGAGAAGAACACAGAAGCGTGAAAAATATTGCCAGAAGACTCGTCATCCAAATCTAGAACATCCTTGACTTTCCCTAGCGTAACCTCTCTTTTAAAGGGTGACCAGCCTTTACCAATATGGATATGGCTATCCGCATTAGGAATCTAGTAAGTTGAAGATCTTGCCCAAATTTACTTGCAAATAATGCAGAGTAAAGGATATCAACTGTGTTAATGCGGATATTTTGAATGTGTAATAAAATCCAGTCGTAATAAGTTTGTAGTTTGAAAATGAAATTTAAGTTTCTAACCGACGACATCCACTGCTGTACCTTCCAAACGAACTTAAATGCTTACGTAAGAGTCAGAACTTCTATAATACCACTAAAAATCTTATATGATTACCATACAATAGCTTAATTGATAATCCCTTCGCAAAAAAAAAAAAAAAAAAACTTGGGAGAAGGGCATCGAATATCCAAAAGACAAAATACTGTAAATACTAAAGTATTACTATGGGCCCTCCTTGACCTTACTGCTAATCCTGTAACGGATTTTTAGCAGTACCAAAGGGATTTCAAATGTCAAAGGTAGTACCTGACTAAAGAATACTAAGATAATTGTTCTTACCTATTACTGTAGGTACTAAAGATATCACGAAACATGGATATACGTAATGTATTCGAATTCTAATGCAGTTTTATTAATATTAATTAAAAGTACATAGGTAAATATGGCATCACTAGTAATTTGACATTTGAAATATTATATAAGTATTTCTAGTCAGGTGTGGCACGTTTGCCTGGTCCGAGAAAAAAATAAAATGAAAAAGAAAAATGAAAGAAAGAAAATGTGGCAAGAACAGCAGTATGTGTCTCATAGCTGAGGTGAAACCACAGAGTTATACATATAGAGCGCGCGTCCCTGTGTTGTGGTATGGGCGATAAGTGAAGCCAGCGGGCCCGGCGCGGCGGCCATCTTAGGATGCCCACTCTACCGAGTCCCGACCTTCCCGTACAGCTCATCATAATTCACAAATACTAACCTTTCCCGAGTGTTTTTTGCATTATATCCTGATGTAAATAGATAGAGCAGTTATCAATATAATTACTTTAGCTATTTTAAGCCTTTTCTCCATTACTATTGCGCTCTGAATGAAGTGAGAAGAAAAGTTATTCCCGGTCCCCTTACCTTGTCTCTACGCACCATTTTACTTTGGATACACAAAAATCAACGATTAGAAGCGAACATATACCAATTCATTAATAGCATTACATTAATTGAGTGGATGGTGAGTGCCCTCACTTACTGGTTCTTAAATAATACTAACTTAGTGTTTTCCTAACATAACAGCCTCTTACTTTAGCAGTGGTTGCTTTTGCAAGATGATGCAAACGTATCTTGCAATATGCAAGCACCACTGCTTTAATAAGAGAAAAAATGTGATTATTATCAGGTGAACATTCAAACATATGGGAATTATGTGTTTTAAATGCTGTGCTACCAGTCTCTTTCAATACAGAATATGCAACTAGAGAGGAAATTCTGGGAATGTTACGTAGCTCTTTGTCATGACTTTTCAACATTTTCTGAAATATTTTCTCTGTGGATTTGCAGACAGACACAGCACTCATAGAGGGCTTTATCAAGCCGCCTTTGTCCTTAACCAGTATCAGTGCACAACTTTTATCATTGTTCTTAATTTCTGTTGCTGTAAGTGCAGACAAGCAGTCTGGACATGAAATATTTCTCTTTACCATTTTAACTGCATATCCGGCAATGTAACCTACTGCAGCTTCCTTATAATCTGACACATCTGTAAAGTTTGGACAGTCTACATAATCATGATCTTCTTGGGCAGGACTACGAGGAATGATATCATATCTTCTTGCCATCATAATATCTTCAGTTTTATCCTCTAAAGCTTTCTTCATGACACTGCTAGATGTTGCAGATGTGAGCACTTCAGTGAGGTCTTGTGCAGAGACATTCCCGTTTGACGTTTTTATTTCATGCCTCAGAAGGAGTCTCTTGTATGCTGCCATGAGGTTTAACGCAGAAGGGTTATTTCGAAAGCCACCAGATGCTCGAATTGCACAGAAAAAGAGTTCTAAGTGATCCTGTGACCGGTTTTAAGTTAGAAAGTACTGGAGTGGCTTATTTACACCTACAAACTGTTTATAAAGTGCCTGAACACTCTTAATGGCAGCCAAAAAAACAATGAAAGGTGTCTTTCTAGAAGTTTTGTACTTGAGGATGTCATCAGAATTAGTGATAGTCATTAGATAAGCAAATGCTTGATCTAAGAATGACATTGAAACTACTTCTGTCTCAGGTTGAAGTGCTGCTTTCATTCCTCTAGCAAATTTGTTTCTCGAGTTCAGTACATCAAAAAGTTTATCGGCCATTTGCAGAAATTTAACTGTACCCTGACAATCCTTAAACTGTGGGAGATGTAATGAATCCCGACAGAAGATTAATGCATCAGCTACACTAGAACTCAGTGTTTGCGGAGCAAGTTTTACTTTCATCTTTTGAGTGTGCCATGAAAGATGGATATCCCTGAGTTTATTTCCTAAATGAAGGCCCTCCTCTTCTTGAAGTTGATGCAGTGCTTGAATATATTTACAAGTCCATGGTTAGACCAATTTTAATTTATGGGCATGAGTCATGGTACAGTACAATTGCAACAGATCAGAAAGTATTAGGATTTGAGAATAAAATACTGAGAAGGATTCTTGGGGTAAAGTGGCAAGACAGAGTTACAAATGAAAGAGTAAGGGATATTACGAGAGTGGAACCAGTTAAGGAATATGTGAGACTGTCTCGCTGGAAGTGGCTGGGGCTCATATACAGAAAAGAAGGTAGTTTAATACAGGATGTGCCAGAGTGGATTGCTAGAGGAAGAAGAGGTAGAGGTAGGCCGAGGGAAACCTGGTTGAGGACAATGAAAAAAGAAGCAGGAGAGGAGTGTTGGTGGGACGTGAAGGAGATGGCAAGAGACAAATATTGGTGGAGAGAGTTCATTGAGGCCCTATGCATCCCGTGGGGTGCCACAGGAAATGATTGATTGATTTATTTATTTTATTTCCTGATCACAGAGAAGCGAGAACATCTTACCTGTTTTGAATTGAGCGTGAGACTGGGCATCCCAATATGGCCGCTGAGCCACTTCCGGTTGCGTCACTTTCAAACCAGGGTGGCGCACTCTATATGTATAACTCTGTGGGTGAAACATTCAAACATACAGATAAACTCTAGCGGAAGCTGAATGACGAGGTCCCGGGAAGTTGGCAACACTGACTCTTGCCGCAACACACTCCCTCGATTCACCTGGCCATGTTTTTTAGTTTTTCTTCAATGTTACGAACTCGTACAAGGTTCTTATCGGTTTTATATAATCCAGAGGCGTATCTTGCCTCTCTGTGTGAGGTCTAGAGGGCTAGGAAGTTAAAGAAACAAAATGTAAAATAAGGGTACGGATGATTTCTCCATATGGCAGCAGTGTGACCGAGTTGCAGGTTATTGATTTTCTTGCAGATGCGGTGAAGGGCCGGACTGACTCATTGATGAATAATGTACTACCAGCACACATGAAAATGATGAGATTAAGGTCAATAAGGCACTCAGTTCAATACAGTGCTCCTCTACGGTGTTCCTACGGTATTAATGGACGTGTCTTATTCAATGGTAGGTTCTCAGTGCCCTATATTCCTCGGTTAACGTATAAATTTATTTTTAGAAGTTTATGTAGAGAAACAATGATAACGTTTACAGTATCTACAGTACATGAGCTTCACGCCAGCTATATCTACATGAACTTCACACCAGCAATATATATAGATAGATAGTTTGCTCCTCCCCGGTAGGTTGGGCCGCCCATCATCCACCCACTTAATGT
This sequence comes from Coenobita brevimanus, assembly GCF_032717465.1. Lineage (NCBI taxonomy): Eukaryota > Metazoa > Arthropoda > Malacostraca > Decapoda > Coenobitidae > Coenobita > Coenobita brevimanus. The sequence goes on along the minus strand of NC_137047.1, from coordinate 7,494,239 downwards.
AGTGGTAATCTGTTTTTAGGATAGTTCAACACTGAGTGGCAATCCAAATGATTTCCTATAAACCAGGAAAGCATTTACAACGCTGAGTAGTAACCTTATAACCAGCCAACACGTGTTCCCTACGTGACAACAAGTGGGCGGAGGGTTAGTGCCCCTCCCCGGAAAGCAACTAAAAATACGAACAAGAAGCCTCGGACCAGGACTGACCAAAAAGTGACGGCTAAGGACCAAACAAAGGACATTGTACGGATAGCTACATGGAATGTAAGGGGTGCAAATGATGAGGTGAAAGAGAGAGATTGTGGTGCTTGAGGGTGCGAAAGTGGATGTATGTGGATTAACAAACTAAATGGAGAGGTGAGAGTGTGAGAGAATGGGAGTATGGATGGGGTATATGCGTGAGAATGAGAGGGCAAAAGGAGTGTGTATTGTTGTAACAGATGGAAGGAAAATATAAGAGAGTACGGATCAGTTGGATCATGGATTGTGCGTAAGACTGAAAGTTGGACTACAAATGTGGGCGATAGTGTGCGTGTATGTGCCAACGCAAGATCGTGCAAGTAGAGTGAGAGAAGAGTTCTGGACAAATGTGGAAGCGTGCATAGTTGAGAGCAATGACCGTTTTTGATTGGAGATATGAATGGAAAATTAGGGAATGTGAAGATGGATGGAGTAGTTGGTGAGTGGGGTGTGCCTGCAGAGATCGATGAGAATGGGAGTGCATTAGTGGACATTTGTGTCGGGACGGGGTTGGTGATAGCCAATACCCTCTTCAGGCACAAAATGATCCATAGGCATACATGACGAGTGACGAGAAGGGTGGGTGGTGAACTGAATGAACGGAAGGCAATGACTGATTACATGTGTGTGTGGATGACAGGATGAGGTGTGTAATGGATGCAAGAGTATATAGAGGTTGAGGAAGTGGACTTTCTGACCACCACTTGGTCAGAATCAAGGTGCAAATGAAATGGAGAAATAGAAGGGAAGGACAGGAGGAAGTAGTTCTTACAAGGAGGGTGGAAAGATTACAAGAGGATGGAAAGAAGGCAAAATATAAGAGGAAAGTGGAGGAGTGATTGGGTAAATATGGATTGGAGCAGATGGTGGACGTGGAAGGTGTGTGCATGATACTCACAGAAGAAATCTGTGCAGCATGTGAGGTGATGTGTTGGGTGAAGAGAAGACGAAAGGGGGTGCAGGGAACAGCATGGTGGAATGAAGAGGTGAGAGAGGCTGTGGCACAAAAGAAGAAAGCATACAGTGAGTAGATGAGACACAGGGGCGTGGAAGAAGTTGAGAGACGGAAGAGAGTTATATGTAGAGAGGAAGAGGGAGGTGAAAGGATTAGTAAGAGAAAGAGTGGATGAGGAATTTGGAAGGAACTTGAGTAAAAAGTGGAGGGAATGTAAGAAAATGTTCTGGAAAGAGTTAAAGAGAGTTAGACAGGGTGCCAAAGAAGTTTGTTGAGGTGTGAAAGATAAAAATGGTAGATTACTAGTGGAGAAGGGAGAAAAAGTCAACAGATGTAGAGAACACTTTAAGGAATTGTTGAACATACAGAATGAATGTAATGCAAGTGTAAGTGGCTGAGGAATGGCTAGGAGACAGAGGGATGTGAGAAGAGAGGAAGAAATCAGTAGGACAGAAGTTGTGGAAGCAATGAAGAAGTTAAAACGGGAAAAACACCAAGAAATGATGGAGTGTGTGGTGAAATGCTGAAGGATGGGGGAGAGATAGTGGTAGAATGGATGTGGAAGATGTGTAGATTGGCCTGGGAGGAAGGTAGAGTCCCAGAGGATTGAAAGTTAGGTATAATTATTCCCCTGTACTAAGGAAATGGGGAAAAAGAAGTATGGGGCATTTGTCTTCTTAGTGTAATAGGAAAAGGATATGGTAGGATACTTATTGACAGAGTTAGGGAAATAACAGAGGAATTAGTTGGAGAACAACAGGGAGGTTTTGGGAAAAGGAGAGGTTGTGTAGATCAGATATTCATTCTTAGATCTTTAGTGGAAAAGTTTCTAGAGAAGGGAAAGAAGTTGTATGAGGCCTTCAAGGGTTTGGAGAAAGCATATGACAGGGTGGATAGACAAGGATTGTGGAAAGTATTAACAATATATGGTGAAGATGGGAAGCTGTTCAGTGCTGTGAAGAGTATGCCTGAGGGTGCTAAGGTTGCAGTGCGTGTGGAAGGTGAACTGAGTGAAATAGTCTATTTGAAAGTTGGATTGAAATGGATGAGTCATGTCTCCATGGTTGTTCAATGTGTATATGGATGGGGTTATAAAAGAGATACAAGATAGGGCAGTGGATGTTGGAGTGGCCCTAGTGAGAGAGGGCAGTGTTTGGAAACTCCCTGTACTGTTGTTTGCTGATGATACTGTGTTGTTAAGTGAAGACGAAGGGAAGCTGCAAGGCTTGGTGGATGAGTGTGGAAGAGTGTGGATAAGTGTGGATGAAATGGAATCTAAAGGTGAATGTAGGGAAGGGTAAAGTTATGGTCTTCGAGAGAAGTGAAGTCAGTGAACGTACAGTGAGGTTGGATGAGGAGGAAATGGAAAATGTGAGTGGTGTGATGAGTAAGGATGGAAGTTTAGAGGGTGAAGTGTTTGAAAGGGTACAACAAGGAAGAAAGGTTGCTGGTTCCTTGAAAGCAGTGATAAGAAACAGGAAAGTGAGCATGGAAGTGAAAAAGTTACTACATGACAGTACTGTGATACCAACCCTAACGTATGGAAGTGAAGCTTGGACCTTGTTGGAGGGACAGAAGTCAAGAGTGACAGCAGTGGAAATGAGTTATTTGAGAGGATGGAGTCATATGAAGAGACAGACTGCCAAATGAGGAAGTGAAGGAGCATTGTTGTGTGGCTGTGGATGTGAATGGAAGTGTTAGGAGAAACATATTGAGGTGGTTTGGCAACGTGGAGAGGATGGAGAGTAAGAGACTGATGAGGAGAGTGTATGTGAGTGAGGTGGAGGGGGGGAGAGGGTGGGGGAGGCCGAGGATGAGGTGGAGGGATGGAGTGGAGAGGTATATGAGAGATTGGGTGTCTGAGCTGGAAGCAGGGCAGTGAAATGGTGTGCTTAGATGTTTTGGCGACGAACTTTTGAGCCATGGGCCACCACCCTAGGACGTTTTGGGCATAGGTTAGGTTTGGTAAGATTCACAACACTTCACACTTCAAAACGTCCTGGGGTGGTGGCCCATGGCCCAAACGTCCTACATTCGTGAAGTGGAGGGGGATGGGGCGACATGGAGGCGATTTGTTTGTGGCCACCCCTTACGGGATTAAGGCATCTGGCAATATATAGACAGATGTATCTTCCCTGAAAATACAACTACACGAAAGCATGCACCCACCTGCCAGGGCTGGCTTGCCTTTTTATTCAAAATGGCAGGGCTCACTTGAGGGTGATGCAATTTCGTCAGAAACCTACGCCGCTTACCGTGTGGGTGGGAGGGGTAGGGGGTTGCCGCATAGCAACGGATTTCCGACTCAGTTGCCAGCTGGCTGTCCCTGAGAGGGTGAATGTGGTTGTGCTCCCAGTGTCTTGTGGCTGCCACCACATGGAATTACTTTTTTTCTCGTGTCTTGTGACCATATAATGGGCAAGAACAAGCACCTTTCTCAACAAATAATAGCCCAGATCATTGCCTTGAAGAATGCTGGCCTGCAAACAAAGCAAATAGCGGTGCAAACTGGTGTTTCCCACCGGTCAGTCAGGATGTGGGTTGCTCGTTTCAAACAGGGCAGCAGTTCAGACACACTAACGCAGAAGAAGATTCCTGGACGACCTAAAAAGACATCTCCTCATGTTCGTAATGTTCTCAAGAGAGAGTTGGAAAAAAATCCTCGCGTCACAGCTCATTCAGTGAAAGAATCAAACCCTGGGCTGTTCAGTAATGTGAGTGTGAGAACAGTGAGCCGGTGCATTCATGACCTTGGTTACACAAGCCATCGCACCATCAAAAAACCTCTCCTCACCCATGGTCACAAGGAATTTAGGCTTGCATTTGCAGCAAAATATAGCACTTTTACTCATGATGACTGGCTAGACGTGTTATGGTCAGATGAAGCAACATTTGACGTCACATGTAACAGAGCAGGAAGAGTGTATCGCCGTCCAGGAAGTGACCATCTCAACTCATGCTACCTCTGCCAGACAGTGAAGCATCCTGACTCTCTAATGGTTTGGGGCTGTTTTTCTGGCAGAGGATTGGGGAAACTGGTTGTGTTGCCACCTAATGTTAAAGTGAACCAGTATGTGTATTTAGAATTATTGTGTGACCATCTTCCAGAGTCGTTTGAGTTAACTGGTGCCAGACTTTTCCAACAAGATGGTGCTCCAGCTCACACAGCCAAATTAGTCACAAACTGGCTTGCTGATTGTGAGGTGCCTTTCATGAAGGACTGGCCAGGTAACAGCCCAGATTTAAACCCAATTGAAAACCTTTGGGCCAAACTCAAGAAAGACTTACAAGGCAGGGACGTGAGCTCCCTTCACAAGCTGGAGGCTGCAATCAGAGAGGCCTGGGATGCTATTCCTCTGGAAACCCTTCATAACCTGGCATTATCATTACCAGAGCGCCTGGCAAAGGTCAAGAAAGGCAAAGGAGAGGCCATAGGCTACTACATGCAACATAACTACTGTAGAGGTGAGTTTCCTTCAATTTTTCCCTCAGAAAATCTTTTTGATTTTTGTTGATGGAGTACCTTTTTGTTGAGCACTGTGAGTGTGTGTGTGTAATTCACCGGGTCGGTCAGGATCACGTGATGGTTTGTGATCATCGGCATTTTACCCTCCCGGAAGAGAGCTGAGAGCTCATATAGTCCGATCTAAGGGCAAAGCCTTGACCTTCACACACACACACACCCATCCTCTTACTTAAGGAGGACATTGACCATGCGCTTTGTCAGTGAAACTTTTTCGCATCCCAAGCAAGGTGCGAACCCCCATCTTAGCAGATGCTAGGCGAGAGCGTTACAGTGAGCGGTGTGTGGGTATATATATATATATATATATATATATATATATATATATATATATATCATCAGCAGCAGCAGCAGCAGCCATTACAAGTCCACTGCTGAACAAAGGCCTCCCCCAACCTTCTCCATGAATTTCTTGACTGAGCCAATCTTTGCCATGTTTTCTCTTGCAAATTTCTCTATCTCATCTCTCCTTCTCCTGCCTGGCCCTTTTCTGCTGCGCTTACAATCTTTTGGTGTCCAGTCAGTCAACCTCTTGCTCCATCGGATATCCCTTATTCTTGCTACATGGCCTGCCCACCTCCATTTCTGTTCCTTTACAACTTCTACAATATCTTTGACTTTAGTCAGCTCTCTCACCCAAGTTGATCTTTTCCTGTCACTTAAAGATATTCCCAACACTGACCTTTCCATTGCTCTCTGAGAATGGATTAATTTATTTTCCATCAATTTTGTCAGCTTTCATGTCTCACAACCACGTCATAGCTGGAATTATATATTCGTTATCGGGTATATACTTTTCATTTCATACAAACTGGCAAGCTGCTTCTCATATTGTCTCTATGTTTACCAAAAGCTTTCCATCCAGTTACCTTACAGAGATCCCTAATCATTTCCATCTCAGTTGATGGATAAATGTAGTCAGACTGGAGGGTTGATTTCACCAGTATCAAAGAAAGTTCATTCCCGCATCACAGATAAGGCTCACATCATGCATCCATGACAGTGTTAAGTTGTAAAAATGACACAGTACTACGTAGAATGAAAACAAATCGATCATAATATGCTTTGTTCATTGAAGAAATTGCTTCTAATTACACACTATATATAATATATATATATATATATATATATATATATATATATATATATATATATACATACAAGCATGCACGGAAAGTATTGACGCCAAAGGGCCGACGTCATTTTTTTTTGCGTTAAGTGAAGTAGGCTCAATACTACCCTCCCCAGTGACGCGAAATGAGCTGACGCTTTTTCAGTGAGAGCTGAAAACCCTGTTTGATAGGTTGGGCACCAATGAAGCAGACTCAGTAACGTTTGGGCAGCAACTGAGGAAGGATTGTCTCTCCATGTGTGGTTCGCCAAGAGGACATAAGGTATAATTTGGATGTTAATAGTGCAGTTATTTGGTTGCCTACCACGTTCTCATTATGCCTAAAGTGACCACAAGCAAGGACAAACGTGTAGAAGTGATAACTTTATACAAAGCTGGCCACAAGCTCCCATTTATCACGAATCAAACAGGTGTTAGACTGAGGACAGTACAGAGACTTGTGAAGCGGTTCACGGACAGTGGGGAAGCCATTATTCCCGCTCCACTTCCCAAGCCTGGGAGACCTCGTAAGACGACCTTGAAGACCTGTCAGCTGATCTCCAGGCAGGTTAGCAAGGATCCATGGCTAACAGCACGGGATTTAAAGGAAAAGAACCTACAGTTACTGGCAGATGTGTCTGTCAGGAGTGTACAGCAGCTGTTGCATGACGATCTGGGCTACAGGAGTTTTCGTGCTCGTAAGAAACCACTGTTAACTGAACTACAGAAGAAAAAGAGAGTAAATTTTTGTAAGAAATATCTTGCCTGGTGTGAGGAGCAATGGAAAACCGTGCTTTGGAGTGATGAGTCAACATTTACTGTCACTGGTACCCCTTCATCACGAGTGTACCGCAAACCAGGCAGCGACCCCTTGGATCCTAAGTACACTTCCAAGTTTGTTAAACACCCATCCTCACTGATGGCTTGGGGCTGCTTTACATATTATGGTGTTGGTGAGTTGGTAATTCTTCCTGCAAATGAAAAAGTGAACCAGAACAACTATTTGGAGCTCTTATGTGATGTGTTAAGTGACTCTTTTGATAAAACCAAGGCAAAAGTGTTTATGCAAGATTCTGCCCCTGCACATGTTGCAAAGTCAGTGAGACAGTGGCTAACAGACTGTGAGGTTCCCTTTATTCGTGATTGGCCAGGAAACAGCCCAGATATCAATCCCATGGAGAATTTATGGGCGCGGATGAAGCAGCAGCTGCGTTGTATGGACACATCATCTTTGCCTAAACTTGAGGCTGCAGTCAAGCAGCTGTGGACCGGTTTTAGTCCGTCTGTTCTGCAAAACTACGCCACCAGTCTCCCCAGACGCCTTAAGAGGATAATAAAGAGGAAGGGGAATGCCAGTAAATACTACTGTAAATTCAATGGTGAGTGTTAATATATTTGTTTCTCCTTGCTAACCATAATTTTTTTTTTCAGGCGGCGTCAGCACTTTCCGCGCAAGCTTGCAATTATATATATATATATATATATATATATATATATATATATATATATATATATATATATATATATATATATATATATATGCTGTAATCACGGCTGGGACAGGAATAGTTTAAGGATTTGAATTTCATAATGCAGACTTTACTGAACTACCAGAAGACCCGCCAACATGTGAAAGTACCCCCCCTGATACCAGTACACCAGTCCTGTATGTGACTGCCCTAACATGTATTCAATATGGACAGTGGGTGTTAGCGCGCCGAAGTGCTGACATGTGGAGGTGTAGGAGGAGGAGGACTACTGGGCCTCGGGATAGGCCACTGCCCTCGAGAAATAGGCCCTGAAGCCTTTGCCCAGTCGGATACACACACACACACACACACACACACACACACACAAAAGGAGGGGTTCCCTGGGATATGGAAAATTGTTTCAGGGGTTCCTCCAAGGTGTAAATGTTGGGAACCATTGCTGTACGTGATGAAATAAAAGGTGCTTCTACTTTTAAGAAAAATTATTATTATTAGTTATTATTATTATTATTATTATTAAACAGAATTTTTCCTGAACTACACGATTTTTTTTTTTCCTTAAGTAGACATTGAATAACAAACACTGGATATCGGCAATCGCGAGATCTAATGGAAAGCAAACAATCCCCTTCTCACACATCCCGTGCCTTTATCACCCTTGTAGAGTCGACACGCATTTGTGTAGTTTAGCGAAAACAGGAGTAAGTCTGTGACCCATTACAAGGTCCACTGACATGACCCATTACTAGTCAAAATTTCATATATATCTCTGGTGATCGTTACATGCAGTCTTCAGTGGACATGATTAAGGATAACATGATGGCTGTGTGAAGAATACCATTTTGAATTATTATTATTATTATTATTATTATTATTATTATTATTGGTACTGATAGTAGTAGTAGCTGTTTTGTTTTGTAGTAGCTGGAGGACTAGAAATTATCATCGTTATTATTATTATTGTTATTATCATCATCATCATCATCATCAATAGCAGTAGCGGCAGTAGTAGTAGCAGTAGCAGTAATAGTAGTTGTTGTTGTTGTATCCTGACCTAAACAACACTAACCAATACCTCGTAAGTACAGAATATTCACAAACATCAATAACAAAAAGCAGACCCCGGCGCACAGCTGGTCTCGCATTTAAAGGGAGGGAAGAGGGTGAGTCATCCTGAGAGAGAGAGAGAGAGAGAGAGAGAGAAGGTGGAGAGGGAGTGGTGATGGAGGATACTGTTATGGCGGTGAGAGAGAGAGAGAGAGGGGATGATGGAGGAAATGAGGGAAGGATGAAGATGGAGAAGCAAAGGTAGAAAAAAGGAGGAAATGGTGATGAGAGAGGAAGAGGGGAGAGGGAGGAAATTAAAGAGAGGGGAAGAGAGGGGGTGATGGTGGAGGGGCAGAATGAGGGAGATGAGGGAAATGAAAGAGATGGAGAAGAGGAAAGGTATATCAGACAGACATTCAGACAGGCAGGCAGGCAGACAGACAGAAAAAAAAGAGAAAAACAAGAATGCAAGGAAGCAAGGAAAACAGGAGGCTTAAAGAGATGGCGAAAACAGCTTAGAGAGAGAGAGACAGAGACAGAGACAGACAGACAGAATGTAAAGTCTAACAAAATAGGCATTAGTGAAAGTAGAGGCATGAGAAGCAACAGACAGAGAATAATAATAATAATAATAATAATAATAATAATAACAATAATAATAATAGGTGGTAGGTGGTGGCGCTTACCAACCATTCACTCGATGTAGTGCTGTTTTGGGTGTCTGCCCTTTCCTCTCTTCTTTCCTGCGCCTTCTGTCTTTCTTTCCTTCATTCTTTCCTCTTTCTTCTGCCTACGGGTGACTATACACTCCCTCTTCTTTCTTTCTTTCCTTTTTTTCCACTTCTTTCTGCCTGTGGGTGACTCTACACTGAGTGACAAGTCAAATGGTTTCCTGTAACCAGGAAACCATTTACTACGCTGGGTGGTAACCATATTACCAAATTATGGCGCCTAGTGGTTTTAGTGGGTAATTAAGGTGCTCCAATCAGATTGAGCCTGTGTAGGTTTATATCGAAGGGGTGGTTGGGGTTTATTGCTTAAGAAATGCCACTCAGGGATGAGTGAGGCTGGTCACTCATCTCAAATGTCAGGACCAACTTGCCTAGCCCCGGGTTCCTACGACACAGGATTGGATGATGGATGGATGAATAATAATAATAATAATAACAGGTGATACTAAAACAGGTGCCAAAAGATGAAAGGGAATAAATGAGTCTTGTGAGAAAGGCCGTCAAACTTTCACTTGCCTAGCGACCCCGCCTGACCCTGGACCAAGAGTACTCTGTGTGTGTGTGTGTGTGTGTGTGTGTGTGTGTGTGTGTGTGTGTGTGTGTGTGTGTGTGTGTGTGTGTGTGTGTGTGTGTTATCAGTGACCGGCGTGGTGCAGATAGCGGCGGTGATAACAGGAACGGCAGCTTAGGCTAACGGTGCTTACAGTAACTCTCTCTCTCTCTCTCTCTCTCTCTCTCTCTCTCTCTCTCTCTGTCCAGGCTACATACACGCAATTTCACATACCAAGGTCCTTTATGCTTTCCTAACCTTTCGAGTAAAAAAAAAAAAAAAAGGAATATAATTGTCTGGTAATTACAAAAATATAACAAAAAAGTTTTTTTTTTTTTCACCTTGTAAAGCCATCTACTCGTAACTCAAATAAGATGAAAGAGGATTTTTACAGTATCACAAACACCTTTACACCTGATTACTAATTTTCCAGGCTAGGGATTATTTATTATTTATATTCCCATTTATATAACTTTCACCGCTAACATTTCTCTCAGGCACGTCGTATCGTGTTGATATTCTTCTTTTTGGTTCTCATGTTGCTGATGGTTTTATATTTATTGATGCTGGTTGTAATGGTTATAAGAAAAATGACGCCATGTATGTATATTTAGGGCATCTGTATTATTGGTAGGTGGTGGCTGCCATAATCCACTCACGATGTAGTGTTGTCTACATCTTCCTTCACCTTTATCACTTTGTCTGCCCTCTTTCTTCCTATTTCTCCCATCATTCCTGTCACTTTTAATTACTCTTCTTTTCTTATCAGGTGATTTTACATTTACTGACAAGCCAAATGGTTTCCTGTAAGCCTGAAAACCATCTACAACGCTGGGTGGTAACCATATAACCAACCCATACGTGTTCCCTGCGTGTCAGCAAGAGGTTTGGCGGAATGTTAGTGCCCCTCCTCATAAAACAAATTACTCAGAGACAACAACCACTCCTTACGGGATTATGGTGTGTGGCTATAAATAAATAGATGTACAGTATGATATGGTGGTACACATGTAATATCATCTCCAACATATACCGCAGACTCTATTATCCGTCGTCACAATTTCCACCTTATCACATTATCTGGCACTTTCGGCTCGGCCATTATAAAACATCCGGTGAAATTGGGCAATATCCGGCTCAGAAACGGGAAGCAATCGATGGCACTAAGCATTTTTCGGCGATTATGTGTATCATCCGGCTCAGGCACGAGACCTAGTCGGCGCGCGAGCAGACCCCACAACACAGGCCAGACAATCAATACCGGTATGTTGCAGGAGCAGCCCACCCGACGTGCCAAGTCAACCGTCGCCCCCTCGTTCTCTGCACTATTCGCCGTATAGTGAGGGCCTATCCGTGCCTTGTGCATTTGTGACCCACGCGGTGGCTACTCACCAGTGCTGTGATTTAGCCTGTGCATCCCCCCACCCCCGTGCCTCGATCGTTGCTGTAGTGCTTTGACTTCCTTTGTAGCCCCTCAGTGCTCCATGTCCTGGTGCCCTGACTACTGTACCCTAGTTGTGTGAAGGTGAGTTTGTGGCTTTTGTGGCACTGCCCTGGCTGCTGCAGGTCCTGTTTGCCTTTTGCGTGACCCTAGTTGTCTCCATGGCTCCTCGACCACCTGCTAAGAGGCGTCGTGTGGTACTCTCCATGGAGAAAAAGATGGAAGTAATCGGAAAGATGGAACAAGGCTGGACCATCGCAAGGCTCAGCCAGCACTACGACATGCCCCGAACCACGTTGCAGGATCTACGAAAGAACAAGCAGTCCATCAAGAAGTACTTCCAGGGTGACCATGGCACGACTGTTCGACGGACTGAGCGTAAAATGATAGCCAGGCCACGCCACAGCGAAATCGACCAGGCTTGTCTGAAGTGGTTCAGGCAACAACGTGGCAGTGGCGTGATTGTGCGTTCCGACGAGCTGAAGGCTGCGGCCACCAAGTTCGCTGAGCAGCTGGGCATCACGGATTTCAAGACCTCAGATGGTTGGCTGGCCCGGTTCAAACTTCAACATGGGCTCTCTAATAAGAGGACTTATGGTGAATCTTTGGATGCAGACACAGGTGTATATCCGCCTCTGTTCCTCCCCCCCTCCACACGCATAGGTAAGAGCTCAACACACAGTTATGGCCCTACTATTCTCTCTCTCTCTCTGCTATCCAGTTTTTCTTCGGTCCGTTGTTAGGGAGTAAGTCTGGTAAAATTAAAGCCGGGCCTAGAAAGAACCTTGAGGTCTGTTCTCTCTCTCTCTCTCTCTCTCTCTCAAGGTCAGTTCATGTGTCACCCACTCTCGCGGTCGTCTTTCAAATGCACCTCTCTCTCTCTCTCTCTCTCTCTCTCTCTCTCTCTCAAGGTCAGTTCATGTGCCTCCCACTCGAGGTTGTCTTTCTAATGCACCTCTCTCTTCTCTCTCTCTCTCTCCCCGCATGTATCCTCCCTGTATCTCTCCCCTCCTTCCTCCCTCAACAAATACCGATACACACCCTCCCCTCTTACCCCTACGTCCTTCCTCCCTCCTTACCCCTCCTCCCTGCCTCTCCCCCCTCCCTCTTCCCATCCTACCAGCTTATTATCTCTTCCCCCCTTCCCCCCCTCGTCCCGCACCAACGGTCTCTCTCTCTCTCTCTCTCTCTCTCTCTCTCTCTCCTATCCATACTTAAGGTTGGAGTTAGAGTAAGTTTTCTGGTATTAGGAACCACCAAGTAAAGCTTTTTATCATCTATGTATCTTTTGTATCGTCTTCGTATATATTTAACTTTGGTTCTCAGCTTCCCCCTGTAATGTTTCTTCATGTATCCCTTATGAATCTCTCTCTCTCTCTCTCTCTTATAGTAGCCCACTCTTCAAATTTTCACCCCCCTCTTCCTCTCCCCCTCTCTTATATTCTCCCTCCAGCGGATTCTACCACCCCCTCCCCCTTCCCTCCCTTCTCCCCATCCCTCCCGCTTTCAACCGTCCTCCCTTCCCTTCGCCTCCCTTTCCTCTCTCTCTCTCTCTCTCTCTCTCTCTCATGTCCCCGTTTTCCCCTTTTTTTCCTTATTCTCATTACTCGCTTCAGGTCCTGTTTTCCTCTTCCGTTTTTTCTCATTCTCTCTTTCCTTTCATTATTATTATTATCATCATCATCATGTTAAGGTGTAGTATGCAAAATAAAATAATCACTGAGGACAACGCACTAAGAAGCCACTCATATGTCGCCTTTAACACGGGCAACACAGAGCTTTCCTAGAATCTTCATCCAAGCAGTATCACTTCATGAGCCTTAAGTACAAAAGTTCTTCCTAGAGAGACACACGATCTACCTACACCAGGTCAGCCAGCCTGACAAACTCGCGCAGGTGGGTGTGACGTCACGTGAGGTCCAGAAAGGTGAGGTGAGATGAGGTGTGGACGTCAGGACCCAGGACAATGGAAAATTATATCTCAGTCTTTCCTTCTACCTTGCACAGTGTACATATGCAGCACGTGGAGTTTCAAAAGGCATGTTATTCATCCAGAGGGAATTTGTGGTCGACTGATTAATTTTCATAATGCCTAGCCAGTGTGCAGTATTTGGCTGTAGTAACAAACAGCGTACAGTGGATGGGCAAAACATAAGGTACTACCGATTTCCGAAGGATGAGCATTTCAGGAGTGTGTGGATCAACTTGTGTCATCGTCATGATGATATCAATCCTCAACATGCTGTTATATGTTCTGTACACTTCACAAAAGACGATTATATTGATGATATGAAAAGTCGTTTACTTGGCATTGAGAGTCCAAGAAATAAACGACTTCTCAAGGATGATGCTGTGCCTTCACTATTTCTCCCAAAGAGTAAGTATTATAGTATTAGTTGTTGGTGGTGATACACGCTATTATAATATTAATGTGGTCAGCGATAAATAATTATTTCACTGGAGACAGTAAGAGGTGCAGAATTTCACTTAATACCGACCTAATGTCCGAATAAATAAGAAAAATATATACACAGTCATACTTATATCATTACATTGCATACGCCATTTTAATGACTAATATTAATAGCAATAATATTAATAAGAATTAGAATGATGATACTCCTACTACTACTGCTACTACCACTACTACTACTACTACAGTATTACTACTACTACTAGTACTACTACTACTACTACTACTACTCATAATAATAATAATAATAATAATAATAATAACACCGATAATAATCAGAATGATGATCATTCTACTACTACTACAACTACTACTACTACTAATAATAATAATAACGATAATAATACTAATAATAATAATATCAACAACAACAACAAAGACAATGGATACAAAAAGCGTAATCCTTTACTCAAATATATATGACAGCATTAATTATTATTTAAGAGAGAGAGAGAGAGAGAGAGAGAGGTAGATCGTGGAGAGACACGAGTTCACCCACGATCGTGAGTTCACCCAGCTAGCCAGACTACGATGTGGCCGAGACCCTTCTCTACTTCAGTGCTGTTAAAACAAAAATAAAACTGCAACTTTCAAACATGTTTCCTGACCACATTGTAATGCTGCCCTTCACACTACAAGGCATTTATTCATTTCATGCATTTCACTCACATCACAATATACAGGGTGTCCGATAAGTTACTGTGCAGTGAGAAATTTGTAATGATATTAAAGTTATACCTACGGCATTGCATACGAGACCTGTTAGTTGTATGTCCCGCGTTTCCACTATGCGGTAGATAGAGTTACTGCTTGCTCACAGATATTCTGGAATGCCCGACTCAGTTGACAGTTGAATGCGAGTGGGAGTTACGTCCGCACTGGCCGAGTGATAATGGTGTTGACGACTGAACAGCGAATATTCCTGGTGGGGCATGTGTTCCATAATGATGGAAAATTCACGGATACCGTGCAGCAAAGGTTCGCCCAGCAATTTCCAGATGCACAGGTGCCCCACCGTAATGCCGTGCGAAATTTGATAGCCAAATTTCGCAAAACGAGCAGTGTTGCAGATGCTCCCCGAACTGGTAGGCCCTCAACCTCAGAAGAGAAAGTTATTGAGGTCCAGGAAATGATGCAGAAGAGTCCAAACAGGTCTGTAAGACGGTTATCCCAACAGGCCCATGTGGCAAAGAGTACAGCACACGACATTCTGCGGCGGAAGTTGAAGTTCTTTCCATACAAGGTGTCGGTAGTGCACCGGCTGAGAGACAGTGATCACCAGTCCCTCGTTGATTACAACCCACGTAAGGTCCACTCAACTCTCACTCTAAAAGCCCTTTGTACATCACAAAACAATGCATCTCACAACTCGCAATGCAAAATACAACTCACAGTCACTCTACTCTTCACACTACACACACATATCATCCACACCTCAATCACAGCACCAAATGGCCTACAACTCACTAACACTCCACACTGCTCTCACTCTAAAGCCCTCCTCTCACCACAACACATTTCATGCATCTCACACTCACAGAACAAAATACAACTCACTAACACTCCACTCTGCCCTCACTCTGGTGTCATTCCTCACACAAACTCCATTTTCTCACCTCACCCACCCCATTCACACTTCCCACAACCTCACACACTCATCTCATTCACTTCACACACACAAATACTCTAATCAACTCTCACTCTAACCCCCTCCCCCCCCCACACACAATGCAACACACTCATCTTATGCAACTCACACTCGTAAGACAAACTACAACTCAGACTCTCCGCTCTACTCTCACTCTAAACCCACCCTTCACACCACAAAACAATCCTCTCATCCACCTGTCTCACAGCTCAGACAACCCTTTAATCCCTAACTATGAGATCTCGGGGGATTTTCCAGTAGCGAGAGAATCGTTTGGCGGTAGTGTGTAAAACAAATACGTGGTCCTGGGAGTTTCATTATTATGTGAGGTCTAAGCGTTAAGTAAATTTTCTGTCAACAGCTAAATCGGAAAACAATGGGGAGAATAATAACGACTGCTTCTAACACCCCGTTTTCACATTTTAAACCCGTATCTTCCTTAACGATCTTTGCGCTACTGACAGTTGTAATTCCACTTTAACTCCTATTCGAAATGTCCTCTTTACATAGGCGTCCCGCGACAGGAGGTATCAGACCACTTTTGGCAAAACGCACTTTTCAACAGAACCGGGAAATTCAATCTTTCCTCTGTGCAATGGTACCCCCTTACGTCACTGGAAATATGGTTCAAAGTCCCGCAAACAAAAGTGCTGCGTTTGCCTTACGTTTGCCCATATACTTCTCGGTCCGCATCCCCCCCGACGGAAGGTGTACCATCCATTCCCTGTGACGTATCACCTAGACATTGTCCTTGTGACGTATCACCGAGACAATCACAATGCAAGGATAACACTGTCACATCCCCAAGTTCAGCTAATCATGCCCCAGTGTCCCTTCCCGGAGCTGCTTGCTGCCTTGTTGACTCAGTTCTAGCACCATTCTGTTCTAGGACAGAGCACACGCTGGAAGGAAGTTTCGTGAACTTTATCTAGGGATGTTCTTTTCGTAGCAGTGCCTAACTATTTTCGAAAGCTTGGAAAAATGTCTGGTCATGCTTCAAGTGAGGACTCAAGTGAGACTGGGCCTCCTGGCCTGGGTGCTATTGCGTTCTATGGTGGCATGGGAAATGGTGGTTTGCCCACACGGTATTTCCGTGATAGTGATGTGGAGAGTGATGTTGACGACCCTGCGTTTGTCCCTGAGTATGACAGTGATGCTCGTGATGATGCTGATGTTCCCACAAGTTGTGCTGGTGGTGCTGAGGGGCAGCTGGTCACATCCCATTGGCCACGTGATGCTCCAAGCACCATAGAAAAAAAAAATGATGAGTGCGTGTACGTAATGTTGACAAGTGGGGAAAGGTTGTTTCAAAGAAGAAGAGAAACCTGGGCCTTGAGTACGTTAGTTATGATACAAAGAAGTGGTTAAGGCTCGAAAGATTGGCCCCCATTGCAAGGACGGATGCTTTGAAAAATTAGGGCGGCCGAAAATCGAGGAAATCTTCAAAAATTTCTGGGCTATCGGTGACTATAATGCCCAGAATAGTTACCTACTGTCCCACATCCGTGAATCAGCCTGCAAGCGGAAACGCACTCAGGCTGAAGTTAGTCGTCGGCCTCATCACTATCGGTACTTTGTTAAAATTCCAGCCGTAACTCCTGTATGCCGGTCAGATTTCCAGTCCATACATGGGCTGGGCAAAAAGAAGATGACCATCCTCCTGCAGAAGAGGAAGGAATCCCCATCAGGAACTCTGGTACCTGACAAGAGAGGACGAAACCCTCCATCAAGGAAGACAGGCACCAGGCTGTCACATGTACAGTACATGAGCTGGGTGAGTTTACACTGTTTACCTGTTCACGTCATAACTCTACCTATCCTTTTATGCATCACTCCATCTATTGCCATTCTCTCCTACTGCTGTGATACCCTACTTCTCTCAGTGTCGTGGTATTAAACTAATTACAATCATTGCCCTAATGATCTATTATCATGCTATCATAATGAGACGTGCATCTTGGTTTTAGAATTCAATTTTGATGTCTTAGTATAATGTATTATTACAGTACTTATATTTTGCATACATCAGTGGATGGGGCTCGCTAGTGACTGTATGGTTGGCGATTGTTATAATATACAATATAATGTGATTATTATCCGCATTATGTTCCACAAATTGTCCTCAAAGTGCTCGCAAAGTGAAAACAACCATGACTTTCTTCATTAATGTGAGCGTAATATATATTTTTCTTACTTCACTAAAACCACTTCAGGAGCATCTATAGTAGGCATTCTAAGTTTTGATTACAAAATGAACGATCTAGCATAAAAAATAAGAGAGTTATGGTTGTTTAAACTTTGCCAAACCATGAGCGCGTTTTGTGGGATTTTTTGTTTGTGTACGTTACCCCCTTCATCACGGGACGCCTCCCTGAGTCATAAAATCGTCCGTCATTGATCGGGATAAAGGATGGAAGGAGTGGGTGAGGGCAGAGAGCGAGGCAGAAAGGAGGCTTGAAATACTATCTGCTTCCCCTGGCCGGCTTTGTGTTGTGCACTCCATCGAATTCACGTGAGAGGCCACGCCACTCTCTCTTTCTCTCTCTCATCATTCTTCTTCCACCTTCTCCCTCTCTCATATCCTCCCCTATTCACCCCCAGCTCCCTGTCTCATCCCGTCTCATTCCTCTCTCTATCTTCTCCCTTTTTCTTATCTTCCTCGCTAGTATTTTTTTTTTTTTCATTCTTGCCCTCCCTCCCTGTCTCATCCCCTCCCTCTCCCTCCTTCCCTTCCTGTCTTTTATACTCTTATTCTGCAATTTTCCTTTCCTCTCTCCTTTTCTCCTCTCTTTCTCATCCTCCCTCCTTCCCTACTCCCCACTCCTGCCTTCCCCCTCTCCTTCCTCCTTCCCTCCCAGCTGCCTTTGGAGCTATCCTGTCTCTTTCCCTCCACATTTCTTCCTTCCCTCCACCTCTCGCTCTCCCTTCTTCCCTCCCCCTCTCGCTCTCCCTCCTTCCCTCCCCCTCTCGTTCTCCCTCCTTCCCTCCCCCTCTCGCCCTCCCTCCTTCCTTACCGCGTCTTCCCGCCAAACCTCCTCCTGTTTCTTTCTCCTCACTCACTCACTTCCCGCGCTCTTGTTTCTTACAGCAATCTCTCATAATCTCACTTTCGTTTCATCTTTTCTCTTCCCTTCTTATTGACATTCCTTCTCCCTTACATTATCTACCGTTCATTCTCTCTCTCTCTCTCTCTCTCTCTCTCTCTCTCTCTCCAAGTACCCAAAGACCCCAAGGCATCCCACGGCCTGAATGTATAGAGATGGGGGGGGGAGGAGAAGGCATGAAGGAAGGAGCGGTAAAGAGAGAGAGAAGGGAAAGGAAAGAGGAGGGAGGTAAAACGAAAGTCGAGGAACGAAAAGAAAGGAGGGGAAGAATGGAGGAGAAAAAAGAGAGGAAAGGAAGGAAAGATGATAGAAATAAGGAGAAGAAAGAGAGAAAGGAGGGAAGGAAGCAAGGACTTGGGAAGGAAGGAAAGGAGGAGGGAGAGAGTTCGTGGGAAAGGAAAGAGAGAGAAGGAAGGAGGGAAGGTAGGGCAGTCCGGCTGTGATTATAATCCAATCATTCCACCGCATACACCCGCTACTCCCCTTACTCTTACTCTTACTCCTGCTCTTACTCTTACTTTCTCATCCCCTCTTCCTCCTCCTCCTCCTCCTGCTGCTTCTACTTCTTCTTCCCAACAGTCTTACCTCACCTACTCCATACCACATCTGCCTACTCTCCTCGTTATTACTTTTTACTTCTCATCTACTCTTACTTCGTAGTGAAAGGGTTAAGGAAGGCTCAATCTAACCCCACAGATTCATAACAACTCCTCCTTACTAAAAATAAAGAAAAAAATCGTCTACATAGCAAAAAGTCAAAGAAATCCTCGTGGTGAAGGTGTTACAATAGATTCTACACCCCTAAAAAAAAAAAAAAAAAATCCTCTACATTTTCCTGCCATGGCTTCGAACAATAAATTTATCTTGGAGGGGAGACCGGGAGGACTAGGGCGCAATCCTACAGCACCAGCAGTAGCAGGAGGGACGTTATTCTACCGCACCAGCTGTACTAGGAACGGCGTCATTCCACCTCACCAGCACCAACACCAAGAGGAGCGTCGTTCTATCCTACCGCATCAGCAGCAGGACTAGGGCATCATTCTACCGCAGCAGCACCAACAGCAGGAAGGGCATCATTCTACCGCAGCAGCACCAACAGCAGAAGGGACGTCATTCTACCGCAGCAGCACCAGCACCACCAACAGGAGCTTACGTAATCCCGCGATCAATACCACCCTTGTCCTTGAGCCCCAGCTGTGTGTGTGTGTGTGTGTGTGTGTGTGTGTGTGTGTGTGTGTGTGTGTGTGTGTGTGTGTGTGTGTGTGTGTGTGTGTGTGTGTGTGTGTGTGTGTGTGTGTAACAGTCTCATCTAATAACTCTACATAACTTTCATGACAAAAATAGCAAAATTCTCACTAACTTCCTTTTTTTTGTACACCACTTCACCAACCTTCCCTCTATTAGATGGCGCCATTTAGCCACTTGTGAAGCAGACCCATGACGTTGAATATATAAGGAGAACAGCATCAGTGTTTTTCCTTATGGCCTTGACCCGCTGCAGTCTGTGGTACCCGTGTCAAAGGTGGTCTAATCCAAAGTCAAAATTAGTAAAGTCTGGTCACATGCACTAGAAAACGCGTCCGCCTTGTGCATGACGTCACATGGGGTATCCGCCGCTCGGTCTCGTCATATTCCTTAGAAAAAGCGTCCTCCTCGCGAATGACGTCACATGGGGTATCGGCCGCTCGGTCCACCGTCAAAGTTGGCGCAAGTCTGGTCTGAGCCACTGTGACGAGTGTGATCACAATGCCCAACACCTGTGCGGTTACTGGCTGTGATGCCAGTGATCGTAATAGCGAGGCAGTGGTTTTACACCGGTTTCCAAAAGAAGAACGAGTAAGAAGAAAATGGATTACACTCTGCAGGAGGGAAAATATAAATCCTTCAATTGCAAGAATTTGCAGCCTCCACTTTCGGAAATCAGACTATGAGAGAAATTTAAAATATGAACTACTATGTTTGCCAGTTCCTAAAAATCTAATAAAGCTAAAGAAGGGTACTCTGCCAACACAACGACTACCAGCATCAGCAGGTAAGCAGTACCTGCATTGGTTTGTTTATGTAGTTGACACGTGGACTTCTTTTCCTGACTGCCCGCATTAGTTGTCATTATTTGCAGGGAACATCGGTAAATTTCACCACTTCCACAATCCTACATTTGGTTCCAGCGACCCTATAACATCAGTACGACAGATGAATTATGAATCTTTCCAATGAAACAAAAAAACAAAATCCTAGTAAAAGGTATAGGCTAACTCTCTGTTCAGTACCATTTTCTTTCGCAACCCCGCGAGACGTCACAGCTACTTCATTTTTTTTTTTCCACGAACCTGCGGCGGGTTCAAGAGGTTCAGAATACATTTTTAAAAATAAAGATATCTTACATGGTTCACGACTAATGCACTGTTTAGTAGTCCCAAACTTTAACTACGTTTTTTTTTTTTTGGTTATTGCACGGGTCGGGTAGTCTCTATATTTACGTCAGTGCTGAGTATAGAGGGGCGAGCTCAGCGTAAATTCAGCGTAGTCACACACCAAACTTCCAAGAGACGCTTCAACGTACACATGGTGGAAGTGCCTGTGTGTGTGTGTGTGTGTGTGTGTGTGTGTGTGTGTGTGTGTGTGTGTGTGTGTGTGTGTATAAGAGCCACGCCCTGTCCTGGCAAGGCTCCCAGTAAGGCGGTGAGGGGATGTCAGCTGAGAGAGAGAGAGAGAGAGAGAGAGAGAGAGAGAGTGAGAGTGACTGGGCAGAAGCATAAAAAAAAAAAAAAAAAGTAATATTATAGAGAAGAGCATTGAGGAAAAAGCAAATGACTCTAATTCATTCAGTTAAACTTGGCCCAAATGTTCATCCTTTTGCTGCTGATTTCAGGTAGCTTAGCGTTGGGGGGGGGGGAGAAAGACTACTGCCACTACATTCATTCCGTAGCACTTCTTCGTGACTAGCATCACATTCCAGTGTTGCTCTGCTGTTATATCGCAGCACTCAAGAAAATAGTGGGGCAGTGTTACCAGCTCAAACCTCCCACCAGAATTCTACACCACGCCTTTTCCTCCAATTTGTGTGTGCCCTTTTTCGCCGTCTACCCTTTCTGTGGCCTTATCTACCGTACCTTTTTCCACCTTCTTATGCTTCTCTGTGTCCTCTGGCTTTTTTTTCCCCTCTGTACTATTTTTTTTTTTTTTTTTTTTACATGCCCTCTTCGGTTTTCTCATATTTCTCTGTGCCCTCTTTCGCTATTTCCCCTTCATCTACTCTTCTTAGTTCTTTCATGTTTCCTCATTGTTCTCTTCCCCCATTTCCTTTTCTATATCCTTCTCATTTACTCTTCCTTGTCCTTTCATACATCTCTGTGTTCTCTTCCGATATTCTGTGATTGCTGAAGGGCGACACTTTTTCTCAGTATTGCTTGGGATTACTTTCCTTCAGTTGATGACGATATATCAAAAAATTCTGCTCCCACTTTCCGTATTCATCTTTGTTGGTAAATGATACCCTTCTCTTACTCATTTCTTCCTGTATCTCGCTGTTCTCTTATCACTACCTTCTCTGTCACACGAGATAAAGGTAAGAGATCAATGCACACGACATTCCATCATTACTCAGCTTTGATAATTCTCGCTTATCTCTGACCTGAGTAATCTCTCTCTCTCTCTCTCTCTCTCTCTCTCTCTCTCTCTCTCTCTCTCTCTCTCTCTCTCTCTCTCTCTGTGGAATTTCCTCGACGCTTCACCAGTCACTCGGCCCTTAGGCAGTGGTATATAGTCAACAATAATAGTGGTGTACGAATTAAGAAGTCTTATATGTATATATACTTTTAAAAACTCATAATCATCATCATCATCATCATCATATCCATTTCTATAACTATTTTCACTGTGATGGTTCAATGTATTTTCATGATTATTCTCACTACTACCATACGATCTTATTCAGCTGATAGAAGATATTTTCCCATAGCAAAAGGGTTAACCAGATATTCTATAATTATTCTTGCTACCACCAGACGATTTCCTTCAGCTGAGAGAGAGAGAGAGAGAGAGAGAGAGAGAGAGAGAGAGACTGTGGTGAAGGGGTTAATGAAGGCTGTCTCTAACCCTCCTTTGTGACGCTACCTGCACGCTTAGGCGGGAGGAGGCCCTTGGGTTAATCTTTCTGGTGTGCACTTACAGAAATCATTAGGAGATAACAGAAATGAAATATAAATAAGTTATCGCAGTGAGACGTAAAACTAAAGACAGGCAGACAACATAGCCAGTCACAGCACACACACACACACACACACACACACACACACACACAATCAGAAGAAAACGCAAGCATAATGCACAAACCACATGCAAAACAAAACAGTGGCGAGATTATAGTGTCTCTCTCTCTCTCTCTCTCTCTCTCTCGGACCTTTAACTTTGCCACTGAGGAAGAACCAGGCATTTAGGACTTGTTGAGTTAACTGAACCTCTCTCTCTCTCTCTCTCTCTCTCTCTCTCTCTCTCTCTCTCAGGACCCGGGATTTAAAGACTTGTTTGTGGTGTTTTAAGAGTCTGTGTACCCTTCAGTTCCCTTGAATGCATCAGGAATTTTTAAATGTTTGTGGTGAGGAAATCCTCATCACTGTACTGAAGGTTACTGGAACTTATTTGATCGTGTCTGTACCGTATTAGTTGTGTAGCTACAAATACATGAAACAGTTACGGTACATATTGGTGCAGAGGAGCACCTGATATTGAGGACACGATTCCTTGTCTATGCTGATGTTTTTTATAGTTATGTACACTTATTTATTCAGTATAAAGATGTTACCTTGTGCACATGCTGGGAAACAGCTAATTTGGAAATGAAGCAGTGCCTCATATTAACTAAAAAAAAAAAAATGCCAAAATTATATGTATATAAAACTTTATGACGATCATATTCAACGTAGGAAAGTTTTTGTATGGAAGGTGATGGTGATGATGATGATGATGATGTGTTCCAGGGGTGATGTGTGGCCTGTCACGTACACCTTGCTCTAGCCAGCCTCACACCACACCTAACGAGCACACTGCCATGAGAGAGAGAGAGAGAGAGAGAAGGGAAGGGCGGGGTCTGCGCTGCTGACTCTCGAGGGTGAGTCACCGCCCTCAGTACTCGAGCGTGACTCACTCCAAGACGTCTAGCTCACTCTCCCCTCCCCCACCCCTCTCTCTCTCTCTCTCTCTCTCTCTTTACTTGCTCCCTTGCTCACTACCTCACCTCATGTCATGATATGTCATGTTATTCGCTCCTCTCTCTCTCTCTCTCTCTCTCTCTCTCACACACACACACACACACACACACACACACACACACACACACCGGCTCAACTTTCGACTTACAATGATTAGTTCAGTCACTTCCCTTCATTAAATTTCTCTTCACCGTCTGCTTCACTCGCTATCTCTCGCTTCACTTACTGCGGGTCATTCACTCTGGCTTTGATATTACCCGCATCACTATCTATCTAACTCACCACACTTCACATGCTTTTCTCTATCCCTCATCTTCATTCTCTCTCTCTCTCTCTCTCTCTCTCTAGGTCACTCACTCTTAACAGTAAATTGGCTTCCTGGTTCTGCGTTCACCTCTTCCTCGCACTCCATCTCTAGCCCCGCTTCACTCTATTAATTTGCAAGCTATACCTATCCATCTATCCAGGTACGTCTTGTGTGTCTATTCCTTAACTCGTCTACAGTCTATTTCTATCTACTCTTCTTCTCACTCCGACTTTAAGCTGCTTTCTCCAAATTCATCTTTCCCCATTCCACATATATTTTTCTCTTCCTCCTCCTCCTCCCACTTCATCCCTCTTTAATTTCTCAATCTCATCTCTCCAAATGCTTGTCTCTTCCTCTCACTCCATCTATAACATTTTTTTTTTTTTTTAACCTCTGACCACTTCCTTCCAGCTGCTTCCCTCTCTGCCTCATTCACTCACTTCGTCTCTAACATGACTCTTATAATTCATCTTTTATTTCACCTTTTAATTCTCTGCTTCTTCTCCTCATCCCAGGTCTGTTTTGCTTCGTCGTCTACCTCCTCCTTTCTTTCCCTATCCTTGCTGCCATTTTTTTTCTTTCAAATTCCCCTCACTCCATCCGTCGACTGACTTATCTTACTCAACATCATATCATTCCCTACTTATTTATTTATTTATTTGTTTATTCATTGGCGGGAATATTTGAGCTCTTTATGGAAAAGTACCCTCCGACACAGTACCCGAAAGGCGTTTTATGCATCTGAGAGTGTTGGCGCCACCAAGACCCACCTATACCAGGTCAGCCAGCCTGCTCTGTTCGCGCAGGTGACTGATGGGGGAGTGAGGTGTAGTGACGTCAGCTTCGCCTCTCGGTCACCAGCACTGCCGCAGAAAGCAGCTCAGATTCCTGTATACACGTGTTGAGTGCGGTCGTGTTTTTTGTTTTAGAGGGTGAGTGGATACTGGTGGAGGAACAGTGTAAAACTGGGAACATGCCAAATGTCTGCGCAGTGTATGGATGCAACAACAACAAAGTTAAGACAAAAGGTTCAGGAATCCGTTATTTTGGATTCCCAAAGGACGCACATTACAGACGCATATGGATCAACTTGTGTCGTCGTGCTGATGATTTTAATGTAAAGAATGCTGTTGTCTGTTCTGATCACTTTACTAAGGATGACTACATTGATGACATGAAGAGCAGACTACTTGGAATTGAGAGTCCTAGGACTAAAAGACTCCTGAAGAATGAAGCTGTGCCCTCAGTTTTTCTGCATAATGGTAAGTTAACTTGAAAGCAATAACTCTGATTTTGAAGAATTTACATTATCAATACTCTTCTGATAGTCTCTAGAAGGAAATCTCAATGGGAGAGAAAGGGCAATTATGCAAGGGATCTCTCCCATTGGCATTTCCATCAACCATTCATGTTCACTCAGCTCTCCACATCTCCTTCCTATTTCCCCCCCTCTCTCTCTCTCTCTCTCTCTCTCCTGGGCGCCACCACCATTAGGATGGGAATCCCGTGTGTGACAAAGCCACTTTTTCTAGCCGCGTCCAGCGTCTCGGGATAGTAAGGGACACTCTCTTCCCTAAGTGGCCATGTGGTGCGTTCCCGCCAGTATTAGCAGACTTCATTACACTGGTTTTATATTCAAATAATATTATTTGGGTGGCTTAAACATTATACTGGAGGGTTTGGAAGGCGGGGGAGAGCCTTCTTCTTTGCTGTCCTTATCTCATTCTAATAGTTCAGTTACTCTTCCAGGAGCTGCCTAGCATGGGCCAACCGGCCTACTGCAGTTATCCTCTCTTCTTATGTTCTTATTTAGCATGTATTTATTTTTAGTTTCAGTACACAGCAGACACTGCTCTGTGGTGTATGGTGGCAATAAAATGTATGCTTGCAAGGCAGGATTTATGTCACATTTTGGAATGAAGAGACGACGTCTGGACCACACAAAAAAGAAAGTGACCGTAGCCAATGTCAATGTTCCTAAGCACAGGGGCAAAGCGCCACCTGCCAACAAGATCACGGGCGTCCAGGCCGTACGGGTCAGAGAACACTTCGTCCCCTTCCCACTTTGGGCAGCCATAACAGCAGGGCCAAGTCACCACACCTTACTATCAACTAACGTTACGACCAGTGGATGAAGACCGAGCACCCTAACGAACCCAATGAAAAGACAGGTTACTATCATGAAGGAGTTTAACATCGCCTTAACTGTTGCCACGACAGACACGTGCAATACCAATGCCACCGAGAAACACAGGCCTGTGCTATTCTGGGGGCCATCCCGATGACGTGGACAGAGGGAGTGCTACCTGAGCGTCCTCACTCCTCACTCCTGTCGTCACTAGCACTATCTCCCTCAGTGTGATGTATGGTGAGGGAGAGGTCAGCGCACGCTGCTTTCCATGCAAATTTTCCCTCTAATACTGTGTATAGCGATTCAGATTTCGTTATTTAACAGCATAGGGGATGCCCTACACATGTGCGTTCCCGCATTGCAATGGAAATTACAGATCAGGACCCAAAATGCACGTGTTTTCCGTTCCCAAGGATGAGGAAATTTCCAGAAAGTGGGTGACAGGGATAGATACACACCAAGCAAGAACAGCAGGATGTGTACTTTTAAACTTTTTAACCTTTTCGTTCAATCATTTACATGTTTTTGACTTTATAGATGTATGCATGTCTTTCAGATAGATAGAGAGATATATCAAGCAAGATTTCTTTCACTACGACCCTTCTCGCTATACCAGACAGTAACTAAGTATTCCATTTACCATTCTTCTTCATTATCATATTTATCATTTTTTTTTTTTATTCATCACCATCTTCATCATCCTTATGATTTACACCAGCTTCATCATAATTTTCATAATAAATGATATAGGACCTACCTCCAGTCGTCATCTATTTGTAGTGTTTATCACTTATTATTTTTATTTGTTCTTACTTATTTTAGTAGCCTATTAGTATTGTGATTTTCATTACTGTATGTATAGTTAATTACAGTTATTAGCACAATGTTTACACCGTAGCTAACATCAGCCGTCACCGCTTACAGGTTTGTGAGCTGCATTTTAGGCCCGAGGATATTAGGCGAGAAACATCATACTTTGATGAAAGAACTGGGAGGAAAATTGTAGCGAAGATAAAGTTTCCTCGCCTCTGTGATGGTGCAATCCCTTCGCCATTACCTGACTGCCCTGCTTCTTTATCGGGATCATCAAATTTTAGAAAAGCTCTTGACAAGAACGTGTCTCGGCTGGAAGTGTTTGTCGGTGGCCTTGGCAACACTCGCGACTCCCACACCAAGCTGGCTGCTGCCCGACAGGTTAACTCTGGTAGGTTTTGAGTCTCTCTCTCTCTCAAAGCACACACACACAGTACCTGACTCATGGAATCTGAATCACACACACACACACACACACACACACACACACACACACACACACACACACAGAACCTGACTCATGGAATTGGAATCTCACACACACACACAGTACCTGACTCATGGAATTGGAATCACACACACACACACACACACACACACACACACACACACACACACACACACACACACACACACACACACAGTACCTGACTCATGGAATTTGAATCTCTCACACACACACACACACAGTACCTGACTCATGGAATTGGAATGACACACACACACACACACACACACACACACACACACACACACACACACACACACACACACACACACACACACAGTACCTGACTCATGGAATTTGAATCTCTCACACACACACACACAGTACCTGACTCATGGAATTGGAATGACACACACACACACACACACACACACACACGTTAGACTTCTTGGTGTGTCCCAAGGCCATAACACTACCCGGTCTAGTCGTCAAGGGCAAATTTGTGTCCAGCTCGCGCACGTCGTCACGGCGTGGATACACATTAGGGGAGGTTGCCAGACAGTGATAAACAGGCTTAGTCGTTGGGAGGTCAGAGGTCAGACAGGTCATCTCTTCCTAGTCTCTGCTGTCGACAGTCCTCTGAATATAATGTGACAAGAGCGTGAAAATGCCTTGTAACTGTGCAGTGTTTGGGTGTAATTCTTTGGGGATAAAGGGTTGCAATATAAAATTTCATATCTTCCCCAGCGATAAAGAACTTAGACAAAAGTGGATTCACCTGTGTAAAAGAAAAAACATTATTAATGGAAACAATGCACGTATTTGCAGCCTCCACTTCGAATCCAGTTCATACGAGAGAAATATGAAATATGAATTACTTGGATTACCAGTTCCACAAAACCAAATACGCTTGAAAAAGGACGCCGTGCCCACGTTGAATCTGCCATCAAATTCATTAGCTGGTGAGTTCAGTGCTCTCTCTCTCTCTCTCTCTCTCTCTCTCTCTCTCTCTCAACGCTACATCTGCTTTCGCCTATCTTCATGTCTAAATCAAGAGAATTACCAGGTCTCCTCAATCTCGTACCAACATTCCCTTGCTGTGCGCTGTGACGTCACCAGCAGTGGCTCAGTGTTGAAATCACCCCGCGAGTCCTCTCCTGACTACCAGTACAGACCGTTCTCGTGTGTTCCGTTTTCCCGAATTTTATAGGCGACTTTAACACATTATCATGCCTTCTCATTGTGCAGTGACTGGATGCAGGAAAACGCAAGCTAAAGGATGCAACATAAATTACCATAGATTTCCAGAAGACGCGAAATGGAGGATGAAATGGGTTACCTTCTGCAAAAGAAGTGATAATTTTAATCCAGCCACCTCCTACATATGCAGTCGCCACTTTGAGACAACTGCATACGAACGGAATCTCAAGTATGACCTGCTTGGCATACCAGAACCTCCATCACTAAAAAAATTTAAACTTGGAGCAGTACTAACACTCTACCCTCCTGCCTCAGATGGTGAGTGACTTTATGATGTTTGGTAGGTGAGGGCGCTCACCATCTACTCACTCGATGTAGTGCTGCTCTCCGGTGACTGCCCTTTCCTCTCTTCCTTCTTTCTTTCGTAGTCTGTCGTTCCTTCATTCTTTCCTCTTCTGCCTGTGGGTGACTCTACACTGAGTGACAAGCCAAATGGTTTCCTGTACACCGGGAAACCATGTACTACGCTGGGTGGTAACCATATAACAAAATTATGGCACCTGGTGGTTTAGTGGGTAATTAAGGCGCTTCAGTCAGATTGAGCCGGTGCAAGTTTACATCCAAGGGATGGTTGGGGTTTACTGCATTGTTCACGTAATGCCACTCAGGAATGTGTGAGGCTGGTCACTCATCTTAGATGTCCTGACCAACTTGCCTAGCCCAGGGCTACTACGCTCCCTCATGGGGAACGCAGGATTGGGTGATGGATGGATGGCTTAACAACTATGCTGAATTATGTTTTGTTCAAAAGTAAAATTGTATAAAACAAAAATGTGTTATACAATACTACTAATGCAATTATAGATTCATAAATACCCGGTATCTGTTTAACTGACGGCAACTGATTAATCACAGAAATCATTCGTTTCCTCATTTCCGACTTCGTTTTAGAGAACGATAATTTTTGGAACCGTTTGTTAGTGTTAAGAGAGAGAGAGAGAGAGAGAGAGATTCTGATAAACTTTACTGAGGTGAGATGAAGTTAAAGAATGTGTGTGT
Organism: Coenobita brevimanus; assembly: GCF_032717465.1. Taxonomy (NCBI): domain Eukaryota; kingdom Metazoa; phylum Arthropoda; class Malacostraca; order Decapoda; family Coenobitidae; genus Coenobita; species Coenobita brevimanus. The sequence goes on along the minus strand of NC_137047.1, from coordinate 7,464,758 downwards.
GTGTGTGTGTGTGTGTGTGTGTGTGTGTGTGTGTGTGTGTGTGTGTGTGTGTGTGTGTGTGTATAATTTTTTTTTTTTTTTCACCGGGTCGGTCAGGATCACTTGATGGTCGTGATCGTCAGCTTTTACCCTCCCGGAAGGGAGCTGAGAGCTCATATAGTCCGATCTAAGGGCAAGGCTGTGACCTTCACACAGGCACACACCCGTCCCCTTGCTCAAGGGGGACAGTAACCACCCACTTCGTCAGTGAAACTTTTCGCAACCTGAGCGAGGCGCGAACTCCCGTCCACCAGTTGGTAAGCGAGAGCGTTACCACTGCACCAGCGAGTGTGTGTGTGTGTGTGTGTGTGTGTGTGTGTGTGTGTGTGTGTGTGTGTGTGTGTGTGTGTGTGTGTGTGTGAGAAAGAGAGAGAGAGAGAGACTGGGTTAGGGAGGGTCAACCAGACATAACATCACAAGGATCAATAGTCTCTCTCTCTCTCTCTCTCTCTCTCTCTCTCTCTCTCTCTCTCTCTCTCTCTCTCTCTCTCATTTTTTCTTACTGTGGTAGCTATGAAATAGTTTAGCGTAGTGTCGTGTGGTGTTGTGTTGTGTGGTGCTGCGTGGTTTGGTGCTGCGTGGTGTGGTGCTGCGTGGTGTGGTGTTGCGTGGTGTGGTGCTGCGTGGTGTGGTGTTGCGTGGTATAGTGGTGTTGTGCGGAGATGTAATGTGGTGTGGCGGGCACACTAACGGATTCTGAGGCTGATGTGGTTCCCCCCCTCTCTCTCTCTCTCTCTCTCTCTCTCTCTCTCATCCAATCTTAAACCTTCGCAGACAGAGAGTAAGTTTTCCTGTTAACATGAAGGCTGGAGGACCTAGTAAGGATTGCTTGGTCTGAGCGTGTACGGTAACTAGACCATCGTCCCTCCTCTAATATTCGTTCATTTCTCTCTCTCTCTCTCTCTCTCTCTCTCTCTCTCCACACTGAATTTACCAAACATTATTGTTCTCTAAAATGAGGCACCATACAAGTGTCGGCAAGAAAAGTTGAGACCCTGCAGTGTGCCACCATGTACCACGCCAGTGTGAGTTGGCCTGTGAAGGGGGAAGGTACCTATCAAGAGCCCCTCCCCTCCTCCCCCTCCCCTCTCTACCCAAGGTTACGTTGTCAAGTATATTTACGCCGCCACCGCCCGCCGTATCATCTACCATGGTCGGGAATACTACTTCAAGGGAGGAAAGAGCCCGCATTCTGGCTCTGAAGGAGGCAAATGTGAAAATTGCTGAGATTGGTCGCCGAGTCGGACGCTCGAGATCAACCGTCATGAGGATCCTGGCAGCTGGTCGGGATCTCCCTGCCAACACGGTTCCCCTTCCAAAACCTCGCAAAGGACGCCCAAGAAAGACCGGCCCAAAGATTGACGCATTGCTACGACGTACAGTGTTGAAGAACCCGTTCATATCATGCACAACATTAAAAAAGTTGTACCCTAAGGAGCTAGAAAACGTCGCCGTCCGCACCATACGTGATCGCCTGCAGTTGCATCTCAATCTGCCATGCCGTCCTGCTGCACAAAAACCGCTACTGACTTCCGAGATGAAACGCAAGAGGTTGAATTTTGCGATGAAGTATCGTCACTGGAGTCCTGAAATGTGGATGAATGTGTGTTTTTCTGATGAAAACACGTTTAGGTGCATTCGTGTGTGCGCCACTCGTGTCAGGAGGCCAGCTGGAAGCAACAAGTACAACCCGCGTTACACTGCGAAGACGGTGAAACATCCAGCATTAGTGACGGCATGGGGTATTTTTAGTGGTGCACGAGGTACAGGTGATCTGTCCTTTTTTCCAACAAACACCACCGTGCGTGCTGCAGACTATCTAGAGGTGCTAATGGAACACATGCACCCTTTTATTGATCTACATGGGGGCAAGGGGATTTTTATGCAGCGTGGGGCCCCCTGCCACAAAGCTTTAAGTATCACGGACTTCGTAAAAGACAATAATATCCCAGTTCTGGAGTGGCCTGTCAATTCTCCAGATCTAAATCCCATGGAGGATTGCTGGGATTATGTGAAGGAGAAGATATCACGCTTCCAAACAACCTCAGTGTCGCGCCTTCAGGAGGCCATCAGGGACATCTGGGGCACATTGGAGCCTGAATACCTTGCAGGGCTGGCCAGGGGCATGCCTGCTCGTCTAAAGGAAGTAATCAAGTACAAGGGGGACATTACCCGCCACTATAGTGAGTGACTAATTTTTAATGGATTTTCTTCATGATTTTTTCCCAGGCCTCACTTTGCTTGGTCTCATCATTAATGGCTCGACCACGTTAGAGTAAAAAGTACACAGTTCCTTTTCACTTCTCCGTCCCTATCCCCATAAAGGAAGATGGTGGAAAACTTCAGTCTGTATGCAGTCCACCAGGTTAACTTTAACACGAGCACAGGGCCACAACACCACGAACAACACCATCACCACCACCACCAACAATAACAACTACTGCTGCTACAATACAAATACCACTACCAACTACAAAAACAACAAATCCGCAACACTGCCTGGAAGCCGTGCCAGAACATAATGAACTGTTGCTAAAGTAATGAGCAGTAATTACCCCAAATGTCCTGATATACAAATTAGCGTTTATTGATCGTCTTGGGTTACAAGGTCAGACAGCATTACAGTGCCCACACATTTACGACTCATCATCTTCACCAACAATAAAAACTTGGATATGATGATAGGTGATATGGGGTCATTAGTCGGATACAGGGTTATGATGGTGATGATGATGATGATGACAATGATGACGCTAATTACGATAACGATTATGATGATGACGGCGATGATAATGTTGATAACGATAATACTTATAATGACGACGATGATGATGATGAACAAGCACGGAGAGCAGGAAGCACTCAGTAGTCAGTAGGCTGGCATTCCAGCACGCAGAAGAGCAGAACATGACACACACGGAGGAGGAAGAGATGTACGTGTCCTGCACTGCTAAATGTAACGATCACTAATCCTTTAAATATATGCTTAAGGCTACAAGAGAAGGACACAACGGCTCAATCTATCTATCTATCTACAGTATATCTGTACTTCCTTCCAACCATCTATCCGTCCATCCTTCTTTCGTTCCATCGCAATCCATCCATCCACTATTCTTCCATGTATCCATCGATCCATCATTCATTCGTTCATTTTTTTCCGTCCATCCATCCCTCCACTTGCTTCCACATCCACATCCCGTCCGTGGTTGTTATGTTGGCTACACAGGTAAAACGAGGATGTAAAAAGTAGGTGCCATGTCATGCTCTTCCTGCTTGGGTGTGTGGGGGTTATAGATGGGGGTATGGGTGTCAGTGGGGGCGTAAAAGGACAGGGATAGTGAAAGTAGGGGGTTTGGCAGGGGTGAAGAAGAGTAGGGGTAAGGCTGTGGATGTAGTTGGGATGGTGTAGGAGGCTGGGGGTTTTAGTGTGGATGGGTGGGCACTAGGAGAGGAATGTGTGCAAGAGGATGAGGGTGTGGGAGGATAGGATGGAGTGGGGTGTGGGTGTAGGAGCGTACGAGGTTGAGGGTGTAAGTATAGGTGGTGGGCGTATGGAAATGGGTGGATGGAGGTGGGGGTGAGGATGCAGGAAAGGTGGAGTGTGGGTGTGGGAGGGTGTTGTTGCTTTAGGTCGGAACACGTCGTCATAACATTCACAGGTGGAGTGTGCAAGTGTAGGTGTTGCAGTCACGCCCTACTGTACACACACACACACACACACACACACACACACACACATACTGTACTGTATATATATATATATATATATATATATATATATATATATATATATATATATATATATATATATATATATACCGTTTCTATATAATCATATATATATTGTTTATAATACATGTCATTCACAGAGAGAGAGAGAGAGAGAGAGGAAACGACGTGCGACAAGGGAAACGCGTGAGTGGAAAGAAAGGTGAGTCACCCTGGCGGGGAGAGCGGGAGACAGACGTTCCCAGAGAGAGAGAGAGAGAGAGAGAGAGTCGAAGAAAAAAATCGTCTGATATTTCACCTCATCTCATTATCCTCTTCTGGCTACTATTTCTGTGCTACGAGAGGCCCGGTGTGTTTCTCGTCCATAGAAGACTCTCTCTCGGTATGATGCATAGGGGGAAATTGACGGACATGCCCAAAGTGTGCAGTAGACGCAGTAAATTGGTGATACTGTGATCTCGTAATAAAACAAAATTAATCAACAACAAAAACAGTAGCAACAACAACAGTAATAATAATAACAACAGCGACACAACACTCACTCACTCTCTCTCTCTCTCTCCACACTACATACATCAAACAAATCATTCACGCCACCCAATTCAGCCTTCCTCATACACCCTTCCTGCCACCCCAAGTCAGGCTGCCTCACACACCCCACAGCTCGATACTACAGCTTTCTCCTGCATAAAATTAGGTCAGGCCCCGAAGACAAGTGCAGTAAGACCCTGACCTGACCTGACCTTGGTTATGGTGTCAGGAACCCCCTCCCCCCCCTCTCTCTCTCTGCCTTAACTCCACTGCCACAACTTACCACAGCTACCACTATCAATGTCACAGCCTCTCTTTACCACAGCCTCCCAACACCACATCTACCACAACTACTAACGCTTCTACCACAGTCACCCCCATAACTACCACCCCTACAACTTCCACAGCCACTACCACAACTACCACCACAGTTATCAGAGCACCACAATCAATACCACAACCACCGTTACTACCACAACCGTCACTCCTACTAGCTGCCGCAATCACCACTTCTACCACAGCCATTACAGCACCAGTCACAACTACAACCATCATCCCTATCACAACCACCAATAATACCACAACCACCACTATTATTACCACAACCACCAACACTACTACTACCACAACCACAGACACCACCGCTGCTACTATTACCACCACCACCGCTACTACTATCACCACCACCACAATTACTACCACCACTACTACTACTACTACCACCGCCACCACTACTACTACTACTACTCACTACTGCTACAACTACCTCCAAAACCACCACCACCACTACTTCTACCACAGCCACCACCACAACCGTAACCCCTACCACCTGAACCACCTCCACCACAAACATAACCCCTGCCACCTCAGCCGCCAAACAACTACCACATCCCTTCATCACAGACACAATCGTCACAGTGTCACCATTCTACCATCATCATCACCGTTCCTCCCTTATATATATATATATATATATATATATATATATATATATATATATATATATATATATATATATATATACAATACTTAAAAGTTTGTGGCGGCAAAATCAAGGCACTGAAAACTTATGGCGAAAAAAGAATGGTGCTTTTGTGGGTGAAGCTTGAGCCAAAAGTATGTGGCAGCCCAGCCCGAGGAAGTACAGAGTGGTGATTGGCTGCTCCCTCAGTAGCCTCCTGGCTGTGAGAGGGAAGGTGTGTTGCATCTGTCTCTAACTACGTCATTTTTTTTTTTCTTCCCTATTGACCAGCTGTGCTTCTGCTTTTGTTACTTTATTATGGCCCCTACCAAGGAGTTATCTAAAGAAACAATATCCCAGATAATTGCTCTGAGGAAGGATGGCCACCCAACAAAGGAAATCAGTGAGTTGCTTGGTGTGGCAGGCTCGACAGTACGGAGGTGGTGTGCCCGTTACAGGGAGGAAAAAAGTGGTGCAATTCCTACAAAGAAACCTCGGTCTGGTCGTCCCAGGAAAACCTCTCCAACGTCTGTTAATGTTCTGAAACGTGCAGTGGAGTCTAACCTTCGTGTGACAGCCAGACTGCTGAAGGAGAACAACCCAGAAGTGTTTGGTGAAGTCTCACAGCGCACTATTTCTAGGAGGGTGCATGAGCTTGGTTATACCAGCCATAAGCTAGTGCGCAAGCCACGTCTTACACGTTCCCAGAGAGCTAGTAGGGTTGCCTTTGCTAACAAGTACCTTAACTGGGGTGAGGAGCAGTGGTTGTCTGTGTTGTGGTCTGCTGAGGCAACATTTACTGTTACATGTAAACGAGGAGAGCGAGTGTTTCAGCGCCAGAACAGTGACCCTCTTGACCCTTGCTACGTGGAAAGCACAGTTAAACACCCTGATTCACTTATGGTCTGGGGTTGTTTTTCTGGTAAGGGTTTAGGGAGACTTGTTGTGTTTCCAAGGAACCACATTGTGAATCAGGCTGTTTACCTGGAGCTCCTTTGTGATTATCTACCGGAGTCCTTTGAGCTCACAGATGCCCGAGTGTTTCAGCAGGACGGTGCACCTGCTCATACAGCCAAATCTGTCACCAACTGGCTTGAGGACTGCCAGGTACCCTTCATAAAGGACTGGCCAGGCAACAGCCCAGATCTCAACCCGATTGAGAACCTCTGGCATATCGTGAAGAAGGATCTGCAGGGGAAAGACGTGACCTCTCTTCCAAAACTTGAAGCAGCCATTCGTGAGTCCTGGGCTAATATATCACCCCAGCACCTAAGGAACCTTGCCCTTTCACTACCACGACGTCTCCGTTCCGTGAAGAAGCGAAAAGGTAGGTGTATGTATGTGTGTGTGTGTGTGTGTGTGTGTGTGTGTGTGTATAGTATGTATTTCCTTACATGACTGCGACAGGTTGAAAAAATTTGACACATCAAATTTTCCTCCTCCTCCTCCTTCCCTTTCTTCCCCTCTTCCTCCTCCTCCTCCTTCCCCTTCTTCTTCTCTTCCTCTTCTTCCTCCTTTCCCTTCTTCTCCTCTTCCTCTTCTTTTTACTTCTCCTCTTCCTCCTTTTTTTTTCTCCCCATTCTTCTCTTCTCCTCCCCTTCTTCCCCTCTTCCTCTTCCTCCTCCTCCACCATTACCTCCTCCTTCTCCATACTCCCCTTCACCCCCTAACTCCCTCCCCCCTTGACCCGAGAGCCAGGGGGTGAGCAACTTTCACCGCAGGAGGCGGTGGGGTGGCGCCGGGGGGTGAATGACTGAGTGGGAGGGGGAGAGCGGGAGTAGGGAGAAGGGGCATAGGTGTGGGATGGGTAGGGAGAGTAAGGGGAAGGAGAGGAATGACGAGAGGGAAGCAAAGGGGGAATGAGGGGCAGACAACGTGAATTAGTTGGAGAGAGAGAGGGAGGGAGGGTGAATGGAGAGAAGCATGAGAAAGTGAGAGACGAGAGGGAGTAAGGGGCAGAGGTGAAGGGACTGCATGAGTGAAAGCAGGGTATTGAGTAACAGCAATACTTAATTACATGTGCTACTGTCAGCTAAGTACAGTAGGCTACTCCATGGATCGTCTTCAATTAGAACTTTATACATACATCAAAGAAATCTGCAACAGGTATCAAAGAAGCCAAGAGTTTAATGCCCTTCGTTGATTTTTGCTCCAGTACTCATGAGCGGCAAGTGGCATCGTTATCTTCGGTTTCTTGGGTAAACGTTAAATTTCTCTCGTCCCTCAGTTTATTATATATATATTTTTTATTATGTCTGGTTTGCTTGTGTGTGTGTGTGTGTGTGTGTGTGTGTGTGTGTGTGTTAACCTCGACTGCTTACACTTGGCAGATGGTTTTTTCGTGACTTTACGCTCCAGAACTTCCCGCTTTCAAATTTTTCTATTTAATCTCAAGTTTTAGTGTGGATAAAATAAGCAATGATTTCCACCCCGGGCCTCAATTAAATCTCAGATATCCGCTACGACTGTAATTTCTTGGTTCAAGATTATTGTTAACAGGCATATTTTTTGCCGACAGACATCAGGCCCCACATTCACAAAGAAACTTAACAAATTCCTTCTAAAGCCAGTCGCGGTAGCATGAAATACCAGACTGTTTTCATTATTCATTTTATTATTCACTTTGGTTATGAAGTGTTTGGTGGTTATATAACATCTATCTTTCTGTCTGTCTATTGCCAGACGCCTTAATCCCGTAAGAGGTGGCCACGAACAAATCGCCTCTATGTCGCCCACAGCTTCGAAGACCACGTCTGTCCCCCGCCATTTCACTGCCCTCCCCTCCCAGCTCACGCCCCTCTCTCTCAAATACCTTTCCATCCCTCCATCTCATCCTTGGCCTTCCCCTCCCGCCCCCCCTCCACCTCATACACTTTCCTCGTTAGTCTCACGCTCCATCCTCTCCACATGGCCAAACCACCTCAGTGTATTTCTCCAAAAGTTTCTATCACATCCACATCCACACCACAACGCTCCTTCACTTCCAAATTTGTCAGTCTGTCTCTCATGCAACTCCACATGCTTCCCTCATATAATTTATGCTCTCACTCTTGTGTCCTTCCAACAAGGTCCAAACTTCGCATCCATACGTTAGAGTTGGTGCAACATTATTATCATATAGCGACTCTTGAACTTCCATGCTCATTTCCCCATTTCTTATCACTTCTTTCAAAGAACCAGCAACCTTTCTTCTCTGCCGTACCCTCTCAAGCACTTCATCGTCTAAACTTCCATATTTACTGATCACTACCCAAGTACGCACTCACATTTTCCATTTCCCCATCATCTAACGTTACTGTCCATTCAGTGACATTATTTCTCTCGAAGACCATAACTTTACTCCTCCCTGCATTCACCTTTAGATGAAAACACTATAAACGCAACTTAGACTCAAGAAGTTGTATGAATATGGCCGAATTCTCCCCGGTCAGACAGCGTGAGAACTGATGACATGACGATGGCTCACTACAGTTACAGAACCAGCCGCTGTGACCGAAAATCCCAGAAGTTTCATAAAAATACCAAATATTTTTCGTTCGTATGCGGAAACTTGCTAATCATTTCTTATTTTTAGGGTCGCATGTGATATTAAGGCGAGGGAAGGAGGGGCTTGGAGGTATAATCAAGCGTGACTGCCATGAGAGGTTGACATCCCTAGGCGGCAGCGGGGTTGTGCAGCGTTGCCAAGTTTAGTTCACCATTATACCACTTCAGCCTCTAATTTCCTTTTTCTCGAGAGATTATTTACCTCCTCCGTGACATCAACGACTCTGCCACTCCAGACAACGAAGGATGTGAGAAAAAGCGGGAGTGTGAGTTCCAAAAGAGTGCATCCCCAGCGACCCTGAACCACGTCATGGTCCACGAGGCGAGAAGCGGCACCACTGTCGTGGCTACGTCTAGGGCACCATGGCGGGAAAGCTGCACTGTCTCTAAGCTAAAATATTCTAGAGGAAGACTGGGACTTCACAAAAATTGTTTGTCTTACTGATTCACGTGCAGACGATACGCATGAAAGTATTCTTGATCACATGGTATACGGGAAGAGTGACATGCCAATATTTATTACAGGGAAGGTCATCACACATGCATACAGTATACAGTATATGCCGAAAACAGGCTTGAGATGATGTGGATATGCTCTTAGAGGTTATCAGTTGCGGCATTAGAATTACAGAATGTGACTCATAAAGGTTATCATTTTCGACGTTAAACATACCGAACAGAGTACAGAAATAATCCTATCAACGATGAAGGGAGATGGTCATAGAATTTCATAGCCCTTAGTTGTGGCTGTCAGCCTTTATGACCCCCCTCTGTAATCGATGGTAATAAACTTTGCCACAAAAGAAGGTGGAAATCACAGAATAGTCCGTCCTCAAAAATTAAAGTCAGTGACATAAGACAGCCTTCCACCTGCATCAACAACCATAATGTAAACAATAATAAAACAGCTGTACTGCTTATACTCTAACTTGGCCCAGATTTTTGTCCTTTTGCAGTTTTCACGTAGCTCTGTGGCAGGAAAAGACAGTGCTACTGCTCTATATACTTTGTATAATACTTCTACATGACTAGCATCATAATCTAGTATCGTTATTCTTACAACTTGGCATTCAAGATGGGAATTTTAGGTCAAGTTAGAGTAAAAAACTGTGCAATCAACCCTCTGATTACTCGAGATTTCTCCCACCGAAATAAAATAATCTAGTATTAGGCAATGACCGGTACATACTCTATGTGTTTTATACCTTTTCACCACATTCAATAGGAAAAAATGAAGAAAAAAGAAAAATGCAGAAGAAAGTGAACATGACCCAACTGCTCCTGTAAAACAACTTATCATTTAATGTCTTCTGCGTCGATTTTTTTTTTCTACCTGACAATTTTAGTCAACTTTGGAAGGAACTCATTGCAAAAATAATGATGGTGAATATATTAACACTCCAGTTGGAAAAATCACCCATACGCTGAATACAACAGACCGTTGAGAATTAGAATATAATACTATACACGTCACCAAGCCTAAAAGGTTAATGAGTAACACACACACACACACACACACACACACACACACACACACACACCGGTATATCCTGTGACGTCTCCCTGACGTACTTAGCCAAACTTACTCATTTCCCTTTTCTTTGTTATTCAAAGTTGCATTTTAAAAGCTTTTTTCATCTCTCTCTCTCTCTCCAAACACACACACACACACACACACACACACACACACCTGTTGCCTTCTTAATAAAGTAAGCGCGTCTCCACTACTTACCTGTACAGTGAAAAATGAGAGCTAAATCTGACACGAGATGCCCCCCAAGTGAAATGGGGTGTGTTAGGACCTCCCATTTGTCACACTACCCCGTTAATTATTGGACAGGCCGAGAGAGAGAATTTCAAATGATCATGCTTGTATGGCAGGTGGTGTGAGGTGAGAAATAAAACCCTGTCAAGTCTGCATTCGAGCGTGAAGTTGCCGCGCCAGTGAAAGTCATTGGGGGTTGGAGTGATGCTGCAATACATGAGCAGATGGGCCATTTTAACGCTAGTACAATTCAGGTATTTATATTATACGTCATTTTGTTGTAAAGTGCGTCAGTTTAAGGCGAAAATGGACATATTTGAACGCTAATACAGCCTGATTTTGAAGTTCACGCGGCAAGTTTCGGCAAATTTGCATGGTGTAAAGAGCGCGCCGACTCATTGACTGTATCTCGTGGATTTCCTGGCAGATGGACTCCTAGAATATTATAACACTAATATAACCTTTTTCACAGTATTATTTGCCAGTTTGTAGCGAAATGGCCGAGTAAATACGCTAATACAGCCAGGTTTTCTAGCTTCGGTCAGCAAATATCGGCACAAAACAATTTTGGCCAGCGCAGAATTATATACCATTATGTAATCCCCGACAGATGGACTTCAGCTGCCACAACACAACCTTTTATTTATCTGTCTATTTGTCTATCCATCTATCTGCTTATCTTTTAGACGAGTGGTGTGGTATGAGACAGTAGGCTACAGGGAGGAGGGGACGTTAAGGTTATCGGAAATGTGGTGGCCGCAATGACGTCATGGGTATTGTGAGCGGTGACAGCACTCAACATTACGGCTGATAGGAGAGAGAGAGAGAGAGAGAGAGAGAGAGAGAGAGCAACGTTACACGCAGGTGCTAGCCTCATATAGGCCTACCTTAATGTTAAGTATTACAAAAACATGTATATACCATAATTTCCGTAATTTCAGAAGCAACTCAATACATGGAAATTTGACAAAATACAAATGAACACGCATTAAAAATAAACGAAAAAACATGGGGCCTGGTGACTTCCCTTCCACGCCGTAATTTGGAAGATGACATTAAATTACCGAGAACTGAACAAGGCAGCCTGTAGCGGGTTTTCTGAATATACAGTAGGTGTGGGCGAGCAAAATGGCGGGCTGATCATCTCTGTGGCCGAGTAAGGTATGGTGTTTGGATGCCCACGCCCGCCATTCAAATATTGGCCAATGATTACGCTAAAGGAACCGCCTGTGGACACAAAATATGGGGGGGGGGGGGAAGGTTCATATATAACACTCTTCAACTCCACTCAGTTAATTTTTTTTCAGTTATGGGAACGGCTCAGCGTTATCAGTCAATCTTGCATCATATATTCGTTTCCTACTCCTACTGCCACATCCACACCGGCAGACTGAGCCATCCTAACAACACAAAGGATACAGTAAGCTGAGTTTCTAGTGGAGTGCTATTTCTGGACCACCCTGTATAAGGAAGGCAAATGGAAAGGATGGTTTACAGCTTTGTTCACCATGGCTTGGGAGATTTCGTAGCATCACTTCCTTGGCGATATATTTTGCCAGTTACAAATCAATAACCCATTTTATATTAATATTGCGGATTTTGTCAATAATTATAACATGCGAACGATACAGAAGTAAAATAAACAGCTAAGTGCTATGAAATCCATGCGAACGAATTACTCTACGAACTTGGATTTCCTTTTTTCCACTTTGAATGCGGATATGTAGCAAAAGACTAATGCTAGTAACCGATGCTAGTCACACAAAAGTACTAGGAAGGAGATAATAGACTCAGCATTTTTTCTGCTATTGACCTGATGTGAAATAAACTTCAAAAGAACGAAAATCTTGACCATTGTAAGTGAAAAAAAAAAAAAATCCCTGAAACGCATGCCTACACATACATACATACCTTCCTGAGGTACATATTGCTCAAGGGGGCTTAAACAGTAAGGTAACTGGAAAGGTTGGTATCCATAAAAGGAAATGTTAGGATATATTCCCAACTCCAATTCATTACTACAATAATCTAATGCTTGAAGCCGTTAACGCGCACCAATGGATAGTATCCTAATGTTTCTAAGAGTCCTGAGGGGTTAAAGAGCGTGTGGTCATGTGCAGAATGCCAGTAGGCCAGCAGATGTCCTTATAGAGAGTTGAGAGGTGGAACAGCCCGCCACCCTCCCGAGTGGGGCCATTTGTGTTGTCAAGTCAGCTCTCTTTTTGCTATATGTTTTCCTCAGTATAGCGACATTTTTTGGCATGCATCGATGAGGAATGGAATAATGTTCTGAAAATTTGTAGTTTCAACGATTTTCCAAATTTTTATTGCAATGTCTAGCAACTATGTGGTCTTTACAATGATAGTTTAGCGGTATTTGAGAGCAAGTCTAGCGAGTTAAGAAGTGCTGGATTTGGTAACTAGGCGCCATCATCCCCCACCCCTCCACCTCCTCGTTCCGTCCCTTTCACTAGCACACCTGCCTCGCCTTTCCTGCCTTACCATGCTTATCCCCTGCCACACTACTCCACCACCATAACACCGCAGTCACACCATACGCAAGAGGCAAGATGGAGTAAAATAAAAAAGGTGTAATGGTACGAATGACGAGAACCAATCAGAGAACGCCGTGTCACACCCCTCCCTTCCCTCTACGTCCATAACAATAGAAAGAACCCGAGTAAGAAAACCGGCTGCTGGGGTCCCTATTTATAAACATTCTTGAGCTTCAGTCGTATGAAAGATTGCTTATTTTCGTTATTGTCTTCACCCATACACTTCACAACCAAATTAGAATGCAAAAAGAAAACCGTTAAAAACAGTTTACTGGTATAACCTTACTAAACTGCTACGGTGACGTTGAACATTGCTGAAGATCTGTGATAAATATGAACCCAAGACCTATCGCTCATAACCCGGCTGGGAAATCTCGTGGGCATTTCTGCGACCTTCTGTATTCCATTTTATCGCTGAGACGGGCCACAGACACAGAAATACCAAACCCAGAGGAGAGGCGTTGCGTGTAGAATGGGCCCAGCACGCCTCCCCCGGCCAAACCTGTTTTATTGCAATTATCACTATCTTCAACCTTCCTCTATGCGCTGGGTTTGGATGGAAGACCTTTGCTCCACTCTACGTATGGCTCATAGTCCATACCACGGCCTACTCAGACAAGGTCGGACGGCGCGCAGGTAGAGCGAGTGAGTGATGACGTCAGCTGTACCACACTGCCAACTTCTCCCTGTCCTTGACTCCAGTCTGACCCAGGTCGTTTTTGTGTGTACACCTTCTGTTTATTCTGACATATTTCCACTAAACTCTCATCAGCGTTGCAGATATGCCAAGCAATTGCTCAGTATATGGCTGCTACAATACACAAAGAAATACAGCAGGATCAAATGTACGATACTTCCGCTTTCCAAGGGCAAAAGAACTTAGACAAAGGTGGATTCATTCCTCTTGTCGTGCTGATGAAATAAACGCTGATAATGCATTGATATGCTCAGTACATTTTGCGGACAGTGATTACAGAGATGACCTGAAATCCCGACTCCTTGGAATTGATACTCCTAAGAGACAGCGGACATTAAAGGATGATGCAATCCCATCTCTCTTTATGCCTCAAGGTAATATTACACTATAATGCAATTGTGTATGTGTGTGTGTGTGTGTGTGTGATACTCCTATATAAGAGGCAGTGAACATTAAAGGTTGATGCAATCCCATCTCTCTTTATGCCTCAAGGTAATTACACTGAGTAGGCCGTGGTCCATACAAGACAACATGTGTGAATCGACCTTAGAGGCTGGGTGGTGGTTGTCCCTGGCAAGCCTGCATATAGACAGGGTCCAATATCCCATTAACTCAGTGAGCGGCACAGAGGGTAGGGGGTGAGAGGGTGCTGACGGAGAGGTAACGTCATGCTCGGCAGGATTTGTACACCACTTAGTAGGCTGCTTGTGAAAACCCCCTTTTTCACCCAATCATTGCCTGGGATGGAGCCCAGGAACATGCCAGTCCATAGCTACACTGGCGTCTGTTTACATGTGCATAAGGATCTTCGCATTTTTGCTCTTATTGCCCAGGTTTTCTGTGGTTTATTCTCAGAAAAGTAAGTGAAAAGTAGGGCAACAATGTCTGGCTTTCAGTTTGGTGTGGGTAAAAGTATCCCTGGTTCCTCAAGTGAGAGTGAAAAAGCAGAAAAACAGGAACCAGAAAAGTTTGTTGGGGAGACTTTTTATGGTGGGAAGGCTGCTACTGCCATGTGGTCTACTTCATGCAGTGACGATGCTGCTGATATTAGTGGTGCTAGCGATGATGATGTGGATTACCCTGATTTTGTTCCTATGGATGACAGTGCTAGTGATGTGGATGTGGCTAGGGAAGATGCAACCGGCCGTGGAGGTGATGTTGGTGAAGGTGGTGCTTGTGGCAGTGATGAACGTAACCACCTTCAAGCAATGCGTGAGAAGAAAGGGCGTGTGCGTGAACGACAGGTAGACAAGTGGGAGGTGAATGTAGCAAAGAAAAAGCGTAACTTAGGTGAGGAATATGTTAGTTACAAAACAAAGAAAGTGATGAAGGCACGTGAAATTGGCCCAACCTGTGAGCATGACTGTTTCTCGAGTGTTGGTGGTATGGCTGAAATTGACACCGTGTTCCGTAATTTCTGGGTCATAGGCGACTATGGGGAACAAAATGCATACTTGGAAAGTCTGATAAGAGAGGTGCCAGTCAAAAGGAAACGTACACAGGCCGAGCATAGTCGTAGACCAGTTAACTACGAATTTCACATAAAAGTGCGTCATGCAGAGCGTAAGGTCTGCCGTAAAGCCTTTGCCTCCATTCACGGCATTGGAATGAAGAAGATTAAGGTTTTACTGCAGAAGAGGAAGGAGTCACCAACTGGCACACCTGTCCCAGACAAGCGGGGCCGCCGTCCTTCTGCACGTGGTATCACAGGGCAGCCACTGAGTAAGTGTTGGCTTTAGTAAAATTTTTGTTGAGTACACACAGACAGAGAGAGAATGCGAGAGAATGAAGGATACTAACAACAGGACTGTAATGTTATTATTCACAGTAATGTTTAATGTTATCATTATTATTATTATAAGACTAATATTGCCTTTATTATTATTGTGTTTGTTATGTTGAATACAGAGTGACTGTGAAAACATTAATGATGAATGGACTGACAGGGACAGACACAGGGAGAATGGGAGAAAATGAGGGATAAGACCACCACTGTATTACTACTGTGCTTATTAATATTATTATTATTAATATGTTTTAAAACCATATTATTATGCAAATGAACATGTACCACCATTTATGAACCAATACTGTGCCAGAAAATGCACTCAAAGTTTGGTAATAGCAGATAGGAACAATTTGGAATTTATTAATTTTTAAGTATTTAGTTTTTTATTACACAACAGTAACAAAAATTTCTGAACTAAAAAAGTACTAAAGCATTTCCATTTTCAAAAAGTAAGCATTTCAAGCTTTAAAAAAAAAAATGAAGGTGCTAGCTCTTAAAGTAACTGAGTAACAATCATTTTCATGTTGCCAAACTTTGACTGCATTTTCTTGCGATTTTTACAAGTGGCGCATTGGACCCTTTCTACGTGCAACGCCATTTATTATCCTGCAGACGTTAGGCTGTGTTAGGTTTTAAGATAGTTTGATGGAGAAAGTCTGCAGGTCTGCAGAGGATGCCATGTTAAATATTCTGTTCCTAGTCTTTCGTAATTTTAGAGGAAATAAGAAGGGCTTAATCATCATTTGGTCTTGGTAGTTGGCACTACCAAATGTTACTTGCAAGTAACATCTGTACAAAAAGTTAAGTTCACACACACACACACACACACACACACACACATATATATATATATATATATATATATATATATATATATATATATATATATATATATATATAATTTTATGTATTCATTTATTATATATGAATCATCCACCATTCGTAAAAGTAATGTAGTCTATAATTTCAAGACAAGTGTTTAATGGCACAAGATTATGGTAGCAACACAGCTTTCATGCACCTAGAATTAGGCCATGGTTAATCGTACTATCGTTAACTCACAAGGTCGGAACAACTCTAGTGGTTTGTTCCAACTATTGCAAGATAGTTTTATTCAAGGCCTAAAGAAGTAGAAGGTCTAACCACGCTTGCCCAGAAACAGTACATTCCTGAGGAGTGACATCACGCGACCCTCAGCCCACCATGACCCGACCCCACACATCAGTTCACTGCACTCCTCCACAATTCGCGCACATGGACCAAAGGAAATGAAGTTAGCTATAATGCCCACTTATTGTGCAGTGTATGGGTGCTTTTCAAATTACAGAAACAAAGATGGAATTACTTTTCACAGATTCCCAAAGAATGAGGATGTGAAGAAGAAATGGATTAGTCTGTGTAAAAGACAAGACCCAGTTAATGCAAACAGGGCAGTGATATGTAGCTTACATTTCCACGCAAGTGCATATGAACGAAATCTCAAATATGAGCTCCTTGACCAGCCTCTTCCCAAACACCTTGTGAGGATAAAGGAAGGTGCTATTCCAACACAACAGTTACCGACAACACAAGGTGAGAAAATATAAGGGTATTATCACACTGTACAAATAAAGAAATTATTTAAAACTTTTTTTTCTGCATGCTTCAGAAATTAAAAAATATTAGTCAGGAAAGGGTTAATTGAAGTGAATGGCACAGCCTGAAAAGCGACTGAGAAAAATCTCCTGATGCACGAATTTATCTCATGGGAGCAATATACTCCCACAGTTACTGATGTGTGCACCGAAAGAGAGGCAAGAGCTGCAAGATGAGAAACGACTTGTGCAAGATATTATAGAAACAGAAGTTGAGATACCAGGAGGAGAATCAACAGATAAAGAGCGACAACAACTTCCCTCTTTTGAGGATTTGCAACACCAAGCAGATGATATGAAAGAGGAGAGGGGCGTGTTGCTGCGCCAGCTGGATGATAAGAAGAAAAAATGGGAGACTGAACGCGCTATGTGGGAGGAGAAAAACGCACTACTTGACCAGCTCCACACACTTGTCTAGGTCTTGGTTTTATCCATAGGCCAGCAAGTCACACGGCCTCAGCTGCGTCACCGCTCGTAGTGTTCAACTCACTGCACCACAAAATTTATTACACATTTTGACAACAGTAACAATAATGTAACATTCACAGCTCAAAGAAAAAACAAATTACGGCGGCATCATCCTCACAGCATCCAGGCCAGCCCTCACTGTAAAACACAATCAGCGCGATTATTTTCATCTGATGTCTTTCGTCCAGGCTTGAATTTATATCAGACGTGATTGCATGGCGGACTGAGTACTTCCCATCATGTTGACGTCTGTATCGGTAAATTTCAACAGCATTCAAATTATTATTATTATTATTTTTTTTTACCTGGCAAAGATCCTCCCACCCTTTTTTTTTTTTTTTGGGGGGAAGGGGGGCTTAGTTGATGGCCAGTTGTAGTCAGATTGTAGGGTGGATCTGACCAGTAACCAAGGAGATTCATTCCTGCCTCATAACCAAGGCTTAGTAAATTTCACGCCACCAAGTCGTAGTATTTAAGTTATGAGTGGCCCAGTTCCGTCACGTGGAGATAAAAAAAAAAAAAATTCATG
>NC_137047.1:7411515-7444015 GCF_032717465.1 Coenobita brevimanus | reverse complement strand
GACGATCACGACCATCAAGTGATCCTGACCGACCCGGTGAATTACACACACACACACACACACACACACACACACACGATGGAAATAAGAAAGAGTTAGCCATTCTACCTCACCGCACCACCCTCCATGAGGCCCTGAGAAGCAGAACTCGCCAAGCGCCACCCCGGCCGAAAACCAGGTTATTATAGCATTGTCTTCCCCCACCCTTCCCCTATCTGGAGAGAGACAGAGGCGGGAGTTTTTCAAATATCCTCAAGGTCGTATTCGCATGTTAGTGCACCACACTTTCGACCTTATTGCTGCGTCACATGGTCTGAGGCCCAAGCTTGGCTGCAGAACTAACCAAGCGCCCACGCCGCCATGACAGCTGAGCCCGGCCAATCACGCTCGCCGTCGTGTCCCACCTTTAGCCCCGCTCGGCCAATCACCATGCGTGTTGCTCGTCACCCTCGCGCCAAAACACAGCTGGGAGCATCAGAAGCTTTTTAACTATGCATACCACTGGATTACTCTCCTAATTCTCGTGAATTTTGTGTTTTTTTTTTTTTTCAGTGTTGTGGCTGTACCCAATCATCATGAGTGACAGTGATAGATCTAACAGTGACAGTGATAGCTCTAGCCCGCCGCCAGTCGTCAAGAAGAGGCGTAATCCAGGCAAATGGGCAGCTAATGTGGCGAAAAAAAAGCGAAATCTTGGCGAGGAATATAAAAGTCGATTCACTGGCAAAACTATCCCTGCCAGGAAGATTGGTCCGGCGTGCAATGACGGGTGTTTCGGCAAGATACCAGAGCCAATTCGTGAATCTATACATAAAAACTTCTGGGATATGGGTGATTGGTTATTGCAAAATACCTTCATCCAAAAACATGTCACTTCACAGCCAGTCAAACGGCGCCGCAAACCCAAGGATGCAGCCAATCCTGGCCCTCACCGTGGTTGCACCCGTGTTTACACACTTTCCTACCAATCTAAAGTGTACCCAGTGTGTAAAACAGCATTCCTAAGTATCCTGGACATCGGTGCCTTTCGTGTTAAGACGGCACTGTCGAGTATGACGGAGACAGGTACACCCAAGCAAGATAATCGAGGACGCCATAAGCCTGCTAATGCTATTCCAGACAAACAAGCTAAACTCGTTCACAAGCATATCCAATCATTCCCAACTGTGACAAGCCACTATAGCCGGGCTAAATCGCCAAACCTACGCTACCTGGAATCATCGTTGTCTGTGAACAAGATGTACCTCACCGCACCACCCTCCATAAACTCTGGTATGAAATAATTCCTACAGTATCCCACTACCATAGAGCTCAACCTCATACACCACACCCTCACCGCCCACATAAACCTCTTCTCCCCCGTGGCAGATCCAGCCAGGGAGTGGTGTGGGGGGGGGGGTGCATTCATGAGTACATCCATATATATACCAATGATCGAGTCCGGTAGTGTCTCAACATGATTTTTTTTTCTTTTATTGGGCAGCACCGACATCCTCCCTTCCCAGGTGCCCAATACAATACCGCCACCACCTAATACCTACCACATCCACTACAGCTACCACCACAGTTACTACGCCTGCCACCACCCAAACCCCTACCACCCACGACATCAGTCCTCACCACTCAGGTTACCTCCTCAGCAACGACCACCTTCCTATCTTGGAGGAGGGATGGGGGGGTGTCACCTTGTTTTAGGATACATAAGCTGAACTTGTTCCTTCCCAGCGACAGGCAGCTCTCTCTCTCTCTCTCTCTCTCTCTCTAAGTGCTCATCACAACCAGACACTAGCCTCCCACAAACACAACACACTAGCACCATACCAAGACAAAGACACCATACTTTCTAACTCAGGTCCAAAATTCCCAGGTAACCGCTATGATGATGTGATGAGGATAGTGCCATCTACTAACCACACACACACACACACACACACACACACACACACACACACACTAGCCCCATACCATCATACTTTTCAAAATGCAGTCCACATAGGTCAGACTTGCCTCCTAGGGTGATGACTGATACTTTTTAATATTATTAAAAAGTATCAGCTTGGACGTTGTTGGAAGGACACAAGTCAAGAGTGAGAGCAGTGGAAATGAGTTATTTAAGAGGAGCCTGTGGAGTCACATGGAGAGACAGGCTGACGAATGAGGATATAAAGGAGCGTTGTGGTGTTGATGTGGATGTGATAGGAAGCGTTATAAGGAACACACTGAGGTGGTTTGGCCATGTGGAGAGGATGGAGGGTGAAAGACTGACGAAGAGAGTGTATGTGAGTGAGGTGGAGGGGGAAAGAGGGAGGGGGAGGCCGAGGATGAGATGGAGAGATGGGGTGGAGAGGTATATGAGAGAGGGGGGTGTGAGTTGGGAGCAGGGGAGTGAAATGGCGGGGGACAGGGCGACTTGGAGGCGATTTGTTTGTGGCCACCCCAAACGGGATTGAGGCGTCTGGCAATAGATAGATAGATAGATTTTTCCATTATATGTGGTGACGCTACATTATTTTATTTAGTTTAGCAGAAGACGTCTCGCAGGGAGGAAATTTAGTGGGGGCAATTATGTAAACCCTCCAGTTTTGAAAAGTATACCCATTGGTGCTTCAAACTGACTGAAGATGGAAAGAAAAAAAAAAGGAAAGGAAAAAGAAGAAAAAGAAAAAAAGGAAGGGAAGGGAAACAAAAAAGGAAAGAAAAAAGAATGAAATGAAATAAGGGAAGGGCAGGAAAAAAAGAAAAGAAAGGAAAAAGAAGGAAAAGAAAAAAGGAAGGAAAGGAAAGACAAAAAGCTAGGTGATCTAATTGAAAGAGGCAAACCACTTCCCGCCAATATTAGGTCGATAAGAAGTCAACGGTATCCAACGGTTCATGTCACTCCTCACTTAACTCCACACTGAGTGCTCCTCTTATGGAATGTTTCTTACCAACTGGACATAAAATAGTTTCTGTTCCCTTTCTTACTTGTCTCTGATCAACTTAAGCATTTGCATGTGAATAAAATTAGGAAAAAGAATTATTTTAGGTATTTAAGGACGACATTTCAAGACGTGCAATGGGTACATATTTTACTGAGAGAGACCAACTGATGTTTTTAATTCGTACTGAGCTGTCTAATGTTGTTTTTAATTCGTACTGGGCCGTCTAATATTGTTTTTAATTCGTACTGGTCTGATGTTTTTTAATCGAACTGGTCTTCTGCGTGAAATCTAGTTTTATACTTTCTTTCCTAGGTTTTATGGATTTTTAAAGTTATATCTTATCTACATAGTGTCTTGTCCTTGTTTTATTCTGTTTTTCTCTTTTCTTATCGTCCTCCTTTTCCTCCTTTCCCATTTCTGTTCCATTGGCAGTCAACTTAGCTCTGAATTAGTGCCATATGGTCTTTGATACCTGGCGCTACAAATTCATTATTCACTTCTTGCACACTGCCACATTTGTGCTGGAAACCCAATCGTGTGTTTTCCGCCAGACGCCAGCAGATGGGGCTTCCGCGGCAGCCCTAGCAGTGAGTCTAGATGGGCATCGAGTCGTAAAATTTCCAGGATGAACGAGACATAATGATACCAAATTTCCAGGATGAACGAGACAGTGGATCTTAGCAAATTTCCAGGATGAACGAGACAGTGGATCTTAGCAAATTTCCAGGATGAACGAGATATACAATATATAATGGACCTCAGCAAATTTTCCAGGATGAACGACATAATGGATTTTAAACACTTCTCAGGATGAACGATATGTTTTATTGTTAACATTAATGTTTGTTTGTTTGTTTTTCTCGAATTTTTCCAATTTAACATTCACTCAAGTTTGTGGTGGCTGTGAAGACGAAAATAAAAGTAGAGGAATAGGATATAGCACATCAACTAGCGAGAAGGATGGATGATTACAAACACACACACACACACACACACACACACACACACACACACACACACACACACACACACACGAGGCTCATATTCCACTTCCTTAGCAATTTATTCCGCACATAACACCCCAGTCTTTCCTTGTACTGTATATTTTTGATGCGAACTATGTAGATATTAACACGAAATAAATAGCATGCAATACGATGTTAAGGTGCTCAAGTGTAAAATAAGTTGCTAAGGAAGAGACACTGAGTAACCTGTGCCACTCTGAATAAAGGGAAGCTGTACGGTACTGGGCATGCAGTGAGAGAGGGAGAGAGAAAAAAAAAAAAATTCTTATCCCTCTTCCTTATATACCGGAACATGTGAGGCCCGTTGATAAAAATGGCACTTCCTTTTGCTCTTCTCAGGCTTCTCTCTCTCTCTCTCTCTCTCTCTCTCTCTCTCTCTCTCTCTCTCTCTCTCTCTCTCTCTCTCTCTCTCTCTCTCAGCTTCACCTCACCATCTCTTCCTCCCTCTTCCTCTCCGTTTTTTATTCTTTACCTCCCGTACCTCCCAGTTCCTTTCCTTCTCCTCTCGCCCTTATATTATTTCCTTCATCTACTCTAGTTCTCTTTGTTAGCCACCGTAAGTCGCACATACATCGTTATACACCATTCCTAATACGTATATGCCAATTAATACCTTAGTTGTATAAATAAGCTAATACCGAACAGTGGATCAGTTTTGTGTTATAATCAGGCGGCTATTCACACACACACACACACACACACACACACACACACACACACACACACACACACACACACACACACACACCAGCAGTCAAAAGGGTACAGGGAGCTGCGTGCACATACCCTCGTTGACTTGAGAAGTAACCTTAGCCTACCGTATCTCCATCGTAAAGGCTGATCTGTAACAATGAATTACCACCAGAATGCGGAAGTGTCTCAAAGAAGTTATACGGAAGCGATGTAGTGACCGTATTGTCGTATTCTGTCGCTGGGCTACAGGAAATGAGCTGCAAAATAGCGAAAAGTGAAAGAAATATACGTGACGTCAGTGGCGAGCGACTGGAGGGAAGGCTTATATCTGTACGGCGCTCAGATGGCCTTTCTCACTCAGATGGCTATTTTCTTTACGTTTTTTTCATTCCACCCGCCCTATTTATAACAGTAGGGATACGGGTGACAGAAAGGTGATGATGTGTACGTGGTGAGAGGGATGAGGGTGGGCGGTGTGAGTGGAGGGCAGAGCTGGCAATCAGGGCAGCGACAGGGAGAGAAAGAAAGCCTCGGGGCCGCTTAGCTCAGCCCAGCAACACCACCCCACACCACCGCCACCCTACCCTACCCCACACCAACACAACTCCATCCCACCCCTATCCCACACAAACACTACCCCACGCCAGCCACCTCCCCCTTCACATATACAGTATATATACCTATTTATTGCCCGTTTATTTTTTTCTATAATTGCTTTGGACCTCTTTAACAGAGCTGCGCAGAACACAGCAATGCGGCTTTGAGACGAGGTGGAAAAAATGTATCAAGTGCTACACATACAGTTCATCTAATTTACTCTCTCTCTCTCTCTCTCTCTCTCTCTCTCTCTCTCTCTCTCTCTCTCTCTCTCTCTCTCACACACACACACACACACACACACACACACATACACATCATGGTTGGGAATCACAACGGTCTAATTACCCATGCATGACAAGCGCATCCACTTAGGGTCTGCCAGTAAGTCTATTCGGCATCTGATTATTCAGAAAATCCGATATTTCGGAAGTTTTTTGAGAAATACCGGTAGTCCCGTTTACGAAAGTCTGACTGTTCGGCAGATATTCCGAATCATCCCGGCAGTCCAGGAACCGTTGTGACGTCAGCCTCACTCCTCCCATGAGGCATGCCAGCTAGCTACCTGCCTTAGTGACGGAACGAGTCTACCACTGCTGTGAGGCTCTGAGGCTGCCTCTTTCTCTCGTAGCATAGAGGGCAATCGTCATTCCTGTAGTGAGTCTGGCACGTGGATCTGTTTTGCCATTCTTCCCTGTTGCTGCCGTGCTGTTGCCGACAACTCTCAGTTCGTCCTGGATTATCAGTGTGTTTTGTGAACCTTGTACTGTGACGTCCGAGTGAATTATCCTGGTGTGTTGTGAGCACTGTAACATCAGAGTGGACCAGCCGTGTGTGTTGTGAGCATTGTAAACATCCGCGTGGACTATCCCGGTGTTCTGTGAACCTCGTGACATTCGAGTGGATTATTCGTGTGTGTTGTGAGCATCGTAACATCGGAGTGGATTATTCGTGTGTGTTGTAAGCATCGTAACATCCGAGTAGATTATTCGTGTGTGTTGTAAGCATCGTAATATCCGAGTGGAATATAAGTGTTTTTTGTGAACACTTGTGTTTTGAAAATGGCCTCAAGAAGTGGAAAGTTATCTGGTGTTAGCAAGAAGCGTACACATAAGGTGTTAACTATTGCTCGGAAGATTGAATTGTTGAAAAAATTAGAGGCTGGTATGACTAGAAATAAAATAATGAATGAATTTAACGTGAGCTCCTCAACCATCTATGATATAAAGAAACAGAAGGACGATCTGTTTAAATTTGTGGCTCAGAGCTCTGGTACGACCCAGAGAAAAGCGATGAGAAAAGCGAAGTTACACGAGCTGGATGAGGTGCTTCATAGTTGGTTTGTGACACAACGTTCTGAAGGGAAGCCTGTATCAGGGCCTCTCATCGTAGAAAAAGCCAAAATGTTCTATGCTGAAATGAAGATAACTGAACCATGTGTTTTCTCTGATGGGTGGTTAAGAAATTTCAAGACTCGACATGGCATCAGGCAGCTGGATGTGCATGGTGAATCCCTGTCTGCCGATGCTGATGACGCTGAGAGGTACAGCGAGACCTTCCGTAACACACAAGAGCATGAGCTTTCAGATTCAGGTATAGTACTGTATTGATTACGGTATTGTACAGCATCATACAGAAAATAGTGCTCTCTCCAAACATATCTGTAATAATATAAGTATTGACGACCATATTCACTAATACATACAAGGTACTGAGTGGGGAAGTTTTTCGATTAGGCTACTCAGCAAATCCAGTTATTCTGCATCGGCCCGGTCCTGTAGATACTGGATAATCGGACTTCTGTACTTACACACACACACACACACACACATACTTCCAACATCTGCTGATCTTTACACACCCATGTTTATATAAAATGGTCGGAGATCCGTGTTTTATATTATCAATCTTCCTATCAACGGACGATTTTTTATGCCCTGTGAAAACTTTCCGTAGATCAGGGGGTTAATGAAATCTATACCTAACACCTCCAGTTCGAAATTTTGTCCTACGCTGAATAAAATCGCCATGGAGGTAAAAGAAATGGTGCCGCATCCTTGAGTGTTTAGGAGGCTGTCCGCGAGGAAATTCTTCGGTAACTTATTTGGATATTACACCTAGATATTAGCTTTGGATAGCATTGTTATTTAACGCTTTCTTGGTGGGTGGGTAATGTTTTTGTTTTTGGTCTCGTGTGTGTGTGTGTGTGTGTGTGTGTGTGTGTAATTCACCGGGTCGGTCAGGATCACTTGATGGTCGTGATCGTCAGCTTTTTACCCTCCCGGAAGGGAGCTGAGAGCTCATATAGTCCGATCTAAGGGCAAGGCTGTGACCTTCACACACCCACACACCCGTCCCCTTGCTCAAGGGGGACAGTAACCACCCACTTCGTCAGTGAAACTTTTCGCAACCTGAGCGAGGCGCGAACTCCCGTCTACCAGATGGCAAACGAGAACGTTACCACTGCGCCAGCGAGCGGTGTGTGTGTGTGTGTGTGTGTGTGTGTGTGTGTGTGTGTGTGTGTGTGTGTGTGTGTGTGTGTGTGTGTGTGTGTGTGTGTGTGTGTGTGTGTGTGTGTGTGTGTGTGTGTGTGTGTGTGTGTGTATTCCCGCCACCTGTGCACCACCACACAGTCGGCACAGCATCACGTGTTGCTACCGAGACCCTAACAGCTTACAGCATTCACACACACCACACCATTGCATATCACTCTTACTCCATTTACTGTCACAGCACTCCTACATGCACATTCCATAGCTAACAACATCACTCTCAGTAATATTACACCGCACCACACCTCAGCACATTAAACTGCACTGCACTACCCTACACTACACTACACTACACTGCATTGCACTGAACTTCACTGCAGTACACTACACTACATTACACTATAGTGCATTGCACTATGCTGAGCTGCACTGCACTTCACTGCACTACACTGCACAGCGCTAAATACATTACACTACGCCTCACTGCACTATGCTACACGATATTACACCATACACAGCACAACGGCGCTAGGGGAAGGGAAACAGGCGGTGTCGGATGCTTTGATAGGGCAGAGGGGGGACGGGGAGAAGAGGGGGGAAGGGAATCAAGAGGTATGAGAGTAGGGAGAGAGTATTCTAAATGGGAGAGGGGGAGAAAGAAGCACTGTAGGGAAAAGGAGGAGAGACAGGGAGGAGTACTGAGACGATAGGAGACGGGTATAAGAAAGGGAAAGGGAAGAGAGGAAGGTAGAAGTATGGTGAGGGTATGGGAGAGGGGTGGCAGGGGTGTTGTCAGGGGAGAGGGGAGGGGGAGAGGTGATGTCAGGGGAGAGGAGGGATGGAGGGAGGGGTATTGTGAGAATAAGGAGAGAGGGAAAATCACGTGAGGAGTGGTTGAGAGAAGGGATGCTGCGGGGGGTGGGGGGAGATGGGGAGTGGGGGTTGAAGGCCATATGTGTGTATGTGTGTGAGAGAGAGAGAGATGAAGGCAAATTACACAGCAAATTATACACTGGGCAGGAGATAAGAGAAGCAAAATGAAATAATAACATACAAATTAACCCAGTTCTTTGGCTAAATTCAACTAAGGACATAATAACAAAAGAGGTGACCTAGAACATACAGCAGGGTTACGTGAGGTGTAGTGATGTGGATGTAGGACTGCAGGAAAGGAAGGAAGGAAGGAGAGAAGATGGGACGGGTAAGAGGCTGGATGGAAGGGAGGAAAAGAGGACTGGAAGGAGAGGGAGGGTGGGAAAGAGGGAGGATGCAAGGGGGGAGTGGAGAGGAAGGAAGGAAGGATGGTGAGATGGAAGGATGGAAAGGAATAAGGGAAGTTGGGGGAAGGAGGAAGGAAGGAAGCACGGAAGAATAACTACAAATGAAGACATCCAGATGAGAAAGAATGGGAATGAAACAAAGGAAAAGGCCCAAAGTAGAAAGAAGAAAACAGGAACCAAAAACTGTGAAAGAAAATGAAATAAATAGTAGGGGGCAAAGAAATAAGAGGGAGAGAAGGAAGGAAGAAAAATAAATGAAGTCGTATGTATGTCTTTGAAAGATGCAAAGATAGAAAAGTACGTAGAACACATTAACTATTTTATTGGAGAGAGAGAGAGAGAGAGAGAATGAGTGTATGTATGTCTTTAGAAGATGCAAAGAAAGAAATGTAAGTAAAACACTTACAGAGAGAGGTGGGGGGCACTTTCTTAACAGAATAATATCGTGTGTAGACAGCAGGAATGGAAGGTGAAAGAGAAGCCATTACAGTGTGTGCATTGTCGGAGACGGCCATAGCATAATGCAGTGGCACCTATCACTTCACCCTTCTCGGCCTGCCCAGGCTGAAATGCTTATCGTACGTTTGGCATGTTAGTGGAGGGCATTGTGGAGGAAGGGAGGAGAGCTGGAGCCCCCCCCCCCCCGGCAGACTTGTCAGAGGGAGGTAGGCTCTTGCTCCACCTGGGCCTCCCCTCTGCCCCCATTTTGTCAAAATTGTGGCCTGGTGGCGATATGGGCAGGAGAAGAGACCTGTCTAAAGAGGACATAACGTCCATAACCAGTCTCTACAAGGCGCAGAAGCCCACAAAGGAAATAGCCAGGATTGTTGGTGTGAGCACACGAAGTGTTAACCTTTGGACCAAGCGCTTTCGTGATGGCGGAGAGGTGGCACTACCGCACCACCAAGGACGTCCTGGGAAGGCCCGTAAAACCTCATCTCGCACTCTATCCATCCTGAAACGTCTAGTGGATTCAAATCCGCATGTGACTGCACGTTTGTTGAAGGAACAAAACCCTCGGCTGCTGCGCGAGGTGTCGTTAAGGACAGTGCAGCGACGCTTACACGATGATCTCCAGTTCCGCAGCCACCGACTCGTAAAGAAGCCATTCATCACCCTTCCACAGAGGCAGCGTAGGGTCGCTTTTGCCAAGAAGTATCTTAAGTGGGATACGGCAAGATGGCAACACGTGCTCTGGAGTGATGAAGCGACGTTCACAGTGACTGGCAGTACTGTAAAACACCCCGATGCATTAATGGTATGGGGATGCTTTACATTCTTTGGCGTCGGTGACTTAGTAGTACTTCCGACTAATGAAATCATGAACCAGTATAACTACCTGGAGTTGTTATGTGATTATTTACCCAGTTCTTTCGAAAAGTGCAGTGCTGATGTTTTCCAACAGGACGATGCCCCTTGCCATACTGCAAAATCAGTGAAACAGTGGCTCACTGATTGTGATATAGCGTATATTAACGACTGGCCAGGAAAGTCATCGGATCTCAGCCCCATTGGAAATCTCTGGGGAATCATAAAACGGCACCTCCAGGGCAAGGACACCAGCAGCATCCCCAAGCTCGAGGCCGCCGTTAGGGAGGAATGGGCCAATGCAGACCCTAGTCTCCTTAGATGCCTCGTCCAATCAGTGCCTTCACGCTTAAAGGAGTGCATCAAGAGGCATGGAAAACCCATTGGCAACGTGAATGGTAATTGCCGAATTTATTTTTTATACCTATTTTTTTTTTATCCTGTATGCCCTAAGGTTCGCCCTAGCATAATGCAATAGCGGGTAAATACTGTGTGTGTGTGTGTGTGTGTGTGTGTGTGTGTGTGTGTGTGTGTGTGTGTGTGTGTTATAGGGAATTTGTGTAACCAGGTGAAATCCCTAGGAAATTTGTGAAACAAGTTTAAACGGGTGGGTTAATGTGGGTTAAGTTACTTTTGGTTGTGGTCAGGTTAGGTAGGGATAATCTAGGTTAGGTTTAGGTGAAGTTAAGCTAGGTTAGTGAGGTTAGGTTAGGTTACGTTATTTACATGAATGCTTAACATAAATTAGCATTCATATAAATCACGCTAACCTACCCTAGCCTAATTTAAACTTAACCTAGAGTATCCTTGCCTAACCTAACAACAGCCTAAATTAACCTTACCCACATTAACCCATCCCAGTTTAAACTCATTTCACGAATTCCCATGGGATTTCGTGAAATCTCTGTTTAGCCTACACAAATTCCCTGTTATATATATATATATATATATATATATATATAGAGAGAGAGAGAGAGAGAGAGAGAGAGCCTGACGCCATAATCCAGTACCTGAGGTGTTTTATGGGAAGGGGCACTCACCCTCCACCAACCCACTTGTTGAAACGTAGGGAACACGTATGGGTTGGTTATATGGTAACCACCCAGTGTTGTAAATGGTTTCCCGGCTTACAGGAAACCATTAAGCCTGTCAATCTATGAAAAGCAACCTGAAAAAGACAAAAGTAATAGTGATACGAAAGATGGGAGCAATACGAAGAGAGGAGGGCAGACACAGAATGATAAAGGTGAAGGAAGAAGTAGGCGGCACTACGTCGAGTTATATATATATATATATATATATATATATATATATATATATATAAAATCCTTTAATTAAACACGGTGGTAAAAATTTCTGGTAGCAACCAAGGAGATCCTATGATGAATAGTGCAACAGAACGTAAGGGGTGTGGGATAGTTGCTGAACTGGCCCCAGGGTTTAGGCTATGCTAGATAGGTCACCTGTTGCTAGGCCGCTATCCCCCCTTTCCCTCCCTCCTTCCCACCCCTCTCTTCCCCTCACTTCCCTTCATTTATCCTCCTCACACACACATCTTCCTAATCCCCTCCCCCCATGCACACTGCCTCACAACCCCCTCCCACGTCTCACCTTTTCACCCTGCCTTTACCTATGATTCTCTCTCTCTCTCTCTCTCTCTCTCTCTCTCTCTCATAATTTCAAGATTTTTACTTGACTTGTGGTCTCAGTGTATCCATTTATCAGTCGGTCTCTATCTGCGTACCAATCCATCCATCTGTCTATTTGCCAAGAAGGGTAGGGATGTCAAGGAGTGAATATAGACTGGCTCATAAATTATATGACCGGTCCCTGGAGCCTGTCTGTCCCACACACACACACACACACACACACACACACACACACACACACACACACACACACACACACACACACACAATGCCAAACGAGTTCAGTAAGCACTAAAAAGGCATGGTGATGATGATAGTAATTGGTGGACATGTTACTCTGGCTATCATCCATCAGTACTACTCGTTCGTGGACACATTTGGTAGTGAAGCAGACCTCGTTCTTTCACCTCAGCTTGGCCCAGATTTTCGTCTGTTTTCAGCTTATTTCAAGCAGCTCTGTGGCAACAATAAATACTACGTCTCTACTTCTCCACCGCACTTCCTCGTGATTGGCATCGTATTACAGTGCTAATCTATTGTTGCAACTCATCACTGAAGTTGGACAGATAGCAGTTTTAAGCCAAGTCGGATTAAAAGGTGTATAGTTGAGATGATACCGGTATGATTTACAGCGAGTTTGGTCTAACCTGACGAAGATCTCTAACGCCTTTTAGCTCAGTTGACAGATGTATGTAGTCAGACTGGAGGGTTAATTTGACTAGTAACCAAGGAGACTCATTCCTACCTCATATTTCATACACCCACGACTCGCTGTTCAAGCTATGGTAGTGGCCCAGTTCCGTCAGATGAAGACAGGTGCTATGATGTGAGGGGGTGGAGCAGTGGAATACAGCCTTGTCAATGATTTACAACAGCCTTGTCATTGATGTCTGATAAGCTGTCCCCGGTGCCCTTATCTGACCTGTATCTCACCCGAAATAAAAGACATTCATTGCAGCCTTATGCATTAGCGTTCTGTAGCGTTTATTTCTGATTACGTAAAAAAGATTGTTTGTGGTAGGTGGGGACGGCCGCCATCCACTCAGTCACCATAGTTCTGCCTTTGGGTGACTCAACACTGAGTGACAAGCCGAATGGTTTCCTGTAAACCAGGAAACAGTCTACTACGTTGGGTAGTAACTATATAGCCGACGATGCCTGGTGGTTTTTGGCGAGTTTCGGCGTTCCAACCGGACTGAGTCTGTAAGGGTTTATATCAGGCCTGGAATAATACGGTATAGTGACGTAAGCGCCATAATTTTTTTTTATTTTTTATGCTGAAGTATTGTGTTTCAGTGCATGATTTATACAGCTGCTGCTGAACTAATAACGTCATGCACGAAATCACCTCCGTCATTAACCTATAACTGATAACTGAGTAAAAAGTCGTATTAACACTGAGGTTCCTCTCCATGTATGTCGGATTAACATTATGGAGGTTCTCTTCATATATATATATATATATATACGGTATATAGAAATGAAGGCTTGGATGTCCGTAAATTAAGGGGAGGTCCCCTGCTTAGTCCAGTTCGCTGATTTTCTGTGCCCCTGGATCCGACACACCACAGGATAAGGGTAACACGGCTGGTAGTGGTGATTGTATTGAAGATTTTAATGACGACGGTCTCTCTCTCTCTCTCTCCCCCCCCACGACCTTTTATAAACCTGCTTTCCCTTGTTTGTCGGGTTATGGAATGCCGTGCTTATCCTTGGTTAAACGGGTCAGTTACACACACAAGGGATAGCTAATAATAATAATAATAATAATCATTATAGTCATACTACTGCTACTACTACCGGTACTACTACTACTACTACTGCTAATAATAATAATAATAATAATAATAATGATAATACCTACGAGTATATAAGCGTAAAATTAGCCAAAATCATGTTTCTTTCCTAGCGACAGTATCCTTACCAGCTTTTTTTTTCCCCTGCGCTTCGGTGCTGGAGAGGGACGCCTTCATGTGGTGGCACCGATATGGCCGAGGGATGGGGCTGCCCGGCTATAAAAACATCCCTCAGTCCCCTCCCTGTTCCCCGAAGGGTGAATGGTGGACTGTGGAAGAAGAGAAATTTTGGCCTGAAGTGCACTGGGCTAATACTGAGATGAGTCTGGGGTTGCTGCTTCTACCACTACAAGTACGGCGTCTGCATTTTAGTTTAGCTGCTGTCAGACGGTTTTATTCAGCAAAGGGAGTGGTCTGTAGTACTGAAGGGGTTAATGAAGGCAATAAGGCAGGGAAATTGACAGGGGATCGAGCTGGCTGGATGAATTACGTAAAGAGCAGCACATGACAAGGGTTCTCTCTCTCTCTCTCTCTCTCTCTCTCTCTCTCTCTCTCTCTCTCTCTCTCTCACACACACACACACACACACACACACACACACACACACGCACGCACGCACGCACGCACGTGCGCGCGCTCTAGCAAGTAATGTACACACACACACACACACACACACACACACACACACACACACACACACACACACACACGCACACGGGCGCGCGCTCTGGCAAGTAATGTATAACTGATCTATAAAGAATAATGTGTTGATGGTTAGGCCTGTGAGGTGGAGTCAGGATTCCAAGAGCTTGATTGCCGTTTGAATGAGTGTCTGGCTCGTTTCCCAGGCCATGCCGCGGTTAGTTTTCCCTCTTCCTTGCTTTCTTGTTCCTTGTTGTCTGAAGCATAGGCTTGTCCCGTTCTTAGGTGGGAAAAATAGTTGAATATGAAGATGATGATGATGAGGAGGAGGAGGAAGAGGAGGAATAGGAAGAGGATGCTGAGTACAAGGAAGAAACATAAGTTCGCCCACCATTCCACTGCATCCACTCCACTTTCCCCCTCGACACTTACCCCACACATCACACCACGAGACTCACTTACGGACATCTAAACATACTGAGTCTCTCCCAGCTTAGGTATATTAGCCAGAAACGTAAAATGAAAAGCAAAAATGATGAAATAATAGCCGAAATATTGCACCTGACTGCATCTCAAATAATTCACTCGCTGCTTTGAAATTAATTATGCTGTAACGTCTTTAGAAATAATTTTGACTGGATATAAAGGTAAAAAAAAAAAAAAAAGCCATTATTAAAGGAAAGATCTACAGTTGTATTTGTTATTCTTCATATACCGGTACTTAGTTCTATAAAAATATTACCTTATCATATCTAGTCAAACACAGGATAATAATCTCTATGTGAATGAATATAATATACTTTTGATTGGCGCACTGAAACACGATCTGATCTTTCTGGAATAATACTGGAATGTCGGATCTGACTGTCTATACTCTATAATGTTAATATTGCCATCATACAGCAATATATCTATCTAGGTTAATTTACTTTATAAATAGGGGCAATTATAAGCAAAAGTTCGTCAGCACCTCTCTGCCTGATAAAGCAGCTGAAGGTATCTACATGAACTATATGTATGAGAGAGAGAGAGAGAGGGGGGGGGGCACTTTCTTTCGTTTGGGGAGAAATGAACAAGATGGAGGACAGGACACTATGCTGGCAGAGGAATGTTGGCCAACTTTTGCTCAGCGCTGTACGATTACTATATTACTTGATATCCAGGAGGAAAACATTAAATATGGGGATGCATTTATAATAATAATAATAATAATAATAATAATAATAATAATAATAACAATAATAATAATAATAAATGGTAAAAGAATATGCTACTTGTACTCATTACAGACTAATACATTTAACTAATAAATACTAACTAATACATTTGCATACATGTAAGTGGTTCATGCAAACATTTTTCCTTCATATAATACTACCGATAAATTTACTTCGCAGTAAATGTCAGGAGTACCGTATAATTTCTTGTACAAGCTACGAATACACAGACTACGTGAAAGATACAAAAAGAATTACAGAAAAAATATATCACCAAGCAGAGAGGTAGAAATACTATCAATAAAAAATAGAACATTGCAGTAAAAAAGGGCATATTACAATAAATAAAAGAATAGAACATGTTATTTGTGTGCAGTAATACGTTTTTTATATCAGTACCTTTTTACGTATCATGTTCCCTTCCTATCCCCCGAGAGGATGATGGTGGACTGCAGGAAAATGGAACTTCAGCCTGCAGTCCACCGGGTTCACGTCCAGATTAGTCAGGGGTTCCAACCACTACTAACTACTACCACTACTGCTATAGCATTAAAAAAAAAAAAAATCCATAAACATTCATTATCCTCTATAGTAATTTACCTCCAAAAACTCCCAATTCTTTTTTGATATACTGTACTGATAAACTTGTGTCACCATAATGCTCATATATAAAGCAATAGAAAAATCTATTTTAAACATTTCATTTTGTTTTTTCTAAAATTCTTGTATAAAACGTAAAAATTTTATCATCAAAATGTTACAGTCTTCGTGCTGCATCTGAAAATATTCGCACATAAGATACCGTATAGCTTCTATACTCTATAGCCATCAGGTAACTATTTTGTTAGGGAAGTATCATTGTGTGTGTGTGTGTTTGTGTGTGTGTGTGTGTGTGTGTGTGTGTGTGTGTGTGTGTGTAGTTAGCCCATATATTTATTCTACATTACCGTATATTAATTAGTTAAAAGGGAAAATAACTGACTGGGATGCCCTCTTAGCCTCTGGAAATCCAGCTAAAATATGTAGTAAGGAGAGACTAGCAAGGTTACTTTACATGGGTTACGTAAGCGCTTCTTACCCCTTACATCTCTACACAGCCTCGTATACACCCACACCAGTGCCTTGTACACTCTCCTTTACTGCTCTACACCCTCCTTACACCCATCTGCACACGTCCTACAGCAATATCTCCCTCTGTGATATGCTGTTGTGTCAGGGGTGGGTGGCGAAACACCTCTCTATCAGCTGCTTGTACGTCTTGATCTCCTGTAGACAACGTACACCTATCTACAGTCTCTACACATCCCTCCCCATCCTTTGCAGCTCTTTACACACCCCTGCAAACCTCTCCCCACCATCTACAACTCTCTACACACTCCTACAACGACACCTAAAATACTAGTTCCCTGTTACGCTGTCGTTCCGGGGGTGGGTTGCAAAATATCCATAAGCTGTTTGAACGCCTCCTACAGCACTTCCTTGCTACTGACAACACCTTTCTACAGCTATCTACACATCTTCAACCATCCTCTACACACACTTCTACAACAGCACGTCCTTTCTAATGACTACACCTTTCTACAGCTATCTACACATCTTCAACCATCCTCTACACACTTCTACAGCAGAATCTCCCTCTGTGTGATGCTGTCGTGGCGGGGGTGGGTGGCGAAGTATCTTTCTATTAGCTGCTTGAACGCCTCTATCTCCTGCAGCGCCTCTTTGCTGATCTCCGTCCTCAGGGTGGGCTGGGGGTTGGGGGCCTGGGGGTACGGGGCAAAGGGGGACGGCTGTTGCTGTTCCTGTTCCTCGTCACTGCTGTTCTCGCTGCACGATCCCGGGGCTGGAGTGCTGTTGTGCCTGGTGGGGAGTAACAGGTGGATTAAGAGCTGAGTGCATGATTAGGAGAGTTGACTGCATGATTAGGACAGCTGAGTGCATGAGATTTTGGAGAATTAAGTTCACGAAGTTTGGGGGAGTACTAAGCACTACAAGAGGCTGGATCAAAAACGAGAGATTGAGAAACCATGATAAAAAAAAAAAAATTAAAAGGAAAAAGGGAAAATATGGAAAATTATAAAACAGCACGTCCAGTGAAACGGGGCACACAATTCTTTATGCATCATTCAAATCTCTGACATCCCTCCAGTCCAAAACCAGACCATAATATTGAATATATTATATTCACATTTTTTCTTGGTAGACGAACAAAAATACCACCAGAATAGATGAATAAATAAATGAATAAAGGGGCGGGATTTAGCCTGTCAAGATAACATTCCTTCTGATAAGACTTGCGATATCATTACGACCTTTGCCATAAAACTGACACTCTTCATCAGGGAAAAACGCTCCCGCCTAAGGGTCGTGGGCGAGGTGGATCAGGAGGTTTCGCAGCACCGACTCCTTGGCCAGCCACTGGCTACCAAGATATTAGATGTGAAAACTTCAAACTCCTCTCCTGTTATTTAAAAAAAAAATAACAAAACCTTGGAATGTACCTTAATCTTCCAGGTTCCTCATAAATAATAATACTGTTTTTCGATTACCTCTACATTTATTTCTATTTGTTATTAGAAACTGTCAGGCATGCAAGAACTGATCTTGCTAGAGTCTTGAGTGTGTGGAGGAGTTTTGTTATTTAGGGGATTTGTTATGTGTTGGAAGTGGGGTTGGTGCCAGCTGTGTGGCTAGGCTAAGGAGTGGGTGGTGGTAGTTCTGGAACCTGTTGCCACTCCTAACAGTGAGAGGGCTCTCCCTCCATATTAAGGGATCTTTGCATGCGGCGTGTGTTAGAAGTGTAATGATGTATGGTAGTGAAGCCTAGGCGGTAAAGGAGGAGGATATTCGTAAGCACAAATGCACAGAAAAGACAATAACTAGATGGATGTGTAGTGCGTCCTTGAATGCAAGGCCTGGGGTCTAGGATTACGACTCAAGAGTAATTAGGATGGATGGGACTTGAATGCACTGGTGTTGTAATGTGGAGGGGTAGACCATGATTATTTGGGCATCTTGGGAGCATGAAGGATGACAGCTGGGTGCAGAAGGTCAGAAGTGTGAACGTCGGAGGTAGGGTTGCGAGAGGCAGACTGAAAAAGATCAGGGACGAAGTGTGACCTCAGGGAAAAGGGACTGAACAGGGAGACTGCCAGAAATCAAGCAGCACGGACTGCCTCCATTAGGTGACCAAAGCCGATACCGGTGCATGTAGATATGTAGGAGCCTTTATAAACGATACGATAATAGCAAAATATTCAATGTGCTAAAAAAAAAAAAAAAAAAAAAGAAAATACTGCTTCGAACTGGGACTGAAAATAGAGGAACACAGTGAAAAATAATGCAAATCTGTTTATGGTATGAGGGTCAGACAATGCTTGGTAATGCTGTGTTGTGGGAGAGGGCTGAATGGATGAGCGATGAGGGGGCAGTAGGTGAGTGAGTGAGGTGGGAGCAGTAAATGAGAGTGGGTAGTGAGTGACGAGGGGGGAGTAAGTGAGAGTGAGTGAGTGAGGAAGGGTTAGTAAGTGAGAGTGAGTGAGGAGGGAGAGGTAAGTGAGAGTTGGTGAGTCAGGAGGGGGCTGTGACAGTGAGTGAATGAGTAAGCATGTGAGAAGGGAGGGTGGGATAGTGAGGGTGGTGTCAATATAATCAGTGACTGTGTGATGGGAGAGACGGTAAAAGACAAAGAGGAATATATATATATATATATATATATATATATATATATATATATATACATACTTCGCAAAAGTAGATGAGACCTACCCCCGTTTCCCCCCCGAAGTCAGTAGGTCTCATTAAAAATTGCGTGAAAATTTCTATAGCTAAATTATGCCATTTCTGATGGTATCTGGCAACTCATATATGCCCCGCGTGTTGAGTCCTACAAACTGTGGAGCTCAGTGTGCCCTGCAGGGTTGCCAGGTCTACAGAAATTTCTGTATTTCTACAGATTTTTGGAAGGATCTACAGAAATACAGAACTTTGTGCTTAATCTACAGATATTTTGATATAGTACAGAAATTCTCAAGAAATTCTACAAGCAATATGGAAAGGAATTCAATTTACAAATACCATAGAGAAATTTAGCATTGGGCAAGAGGACAGTCCTGAAAGAAAGCGTATTGTATACAGTCGTTAACCCTTGAAACGTAAAGTTTTCTATGAAATATTGTATTTTCTTTAATTTCAAATCATGTCGCTTAAGCTATATTAGACTAGTACTTGCAGTATAACAATTAATATACTTATAAACTGCTTAATCTGTGAACTAATACGAAAATTTCAATATTAAATATATACATTTTTCTACTATCGAATGCGCCGGTGTACTGCCATTTTTGTTTACATTCTGAGGGAGTCAGAAGCAGGTATGTTAGAGTTAGTTTCGGAAGTTTGGAGATATTTGGAATATATTAGTGGTGTTAGCGACTGTTCCTACGGTTATCTAATATAACAAGGTTATAGTTATTTGGCCTAGAAAGTTATGAGCAAAACGAAAAGTGAAAAAGGGGCTCGCTCTTTTAGCCCTTGTTTTCAGTATAAGTTTTCAGTTAGGTTCGTGTCTAACTTGACCCATAGTAACTGTGTGTTAACCCGCATTTTATGAATTTGAAATATGAAAATTCATACCATATTCTTAATAAAACTATTAATCTTAGGTTATTCGTATGGAATTAATCATATTTTTTTCTTTTAAATAAAGGCACAGATAACTCCTAAGACATATTTGCATACCTTTTGTCAATATATGCGTGAAATTGTGATCTACAGAATTTTTTTCAAATCTCAAGAAATTTTATGGATGATTCTACAGATATTTTAGGGCCAGCACCTGGCAACACTGGTGCCCTGCCCTCAGGCACACCCTGACCCTGATTTTTCTGTCTCGCATTGCTGTCGCCCCTCCATGGTTCCAGTGGTGCAAGATGGTTGGCAAGCAGTGTTCTGATGTTGAGAAAGCAAGGATTTTGACTCTGAGAGAGGAAAATGTGAGCATAAGGGAGATTTGTCGGCGTACTGGCCGGAGTAAAGCAACCGTAATGCGTCTGCTTGCTGCGGCTCGTGACTTGCCTCCCACCACCATCCCCCAGTTTAAGAAACGCACTGGACGCCGAAGGAAGACCACCCTGCTAACAGACAGACTCCTGAAGCTAGCTGTGACTAGGAACCCACGTCTGACTGCACAAGAATTGAAATCAATGCATCCCCAGCTTCTCCAGGACGTCGCTATCAGAACCATTCAACACCGCCTAAAACACCACCTGGGCATTCCATCACACGTTGCAGCTCGCAAGCCTCTCTTTACTGATAATATGCGACACAAACGCCTTCGTTTTGCAAGGCAACACAAGGACTGGACTACAGAGCAGTGGCGAAAAGTCCTGTTTAGTGATGAAAGCAGTTTTCAGATCATCACAACACACCGAACACGTGTCAGGAGGCCAGTGCAGAGGAACAGGTACGACCCTCGCTACACTCTCAAGACAGTTAAACACATTGTTTCAGTGATGGTGTGGGGGTGTTTTAGTGGGTGTAAGGGGGCTGGTTCAATTTATTTCCTACCAAAACATGTCACCATGAATGCAGAACGCTATGAAAAAGTTCTGCATGATCTGATGCTGCCTGTTTATGATGAACATGATGTCAGTGTGTTCATGCATGATGGAGCTCCCTGCCACACCGCTAAACGAGTGGGTAGATTTTTACTGAATAATGATGTTGAAGTGATGAGTTGGCCTGGGAATAGCCCAGACCTCAACCCAATTGAAAATGCGTGGAAAGTGATGAAATACAAAGTGCGTGAAAAGCAGGTGTCCTCCCTACCTCGCCTCATGGAGGTGATACGCGAAGTGTGGGACACACAGATGGACCTAGAATATTTTCAATCACTCGCCGACAGCATGCCAAAGAGAATGAAGGATGTGCTGAAGGCAAAGGGAGAAATGACAGCCTATTACGGTGAGTTTTTGTTTGGTTTGCCTTTTATTTCTATTTTTTATTAATATTTTTTGTCAGGCTGCAGGCATTTTAAAGGGCTAATTCAAGTAGGTCTCATCTACTTCTGTGCCCACTATATATATTTATATATATATATATGGCCCAGCGAGTAGTCCACGGCCACTTGCTTGGCCGTATTTGGTTTTGGTAGCACCCTTGTAACGGGGCGTCGTTGAATACGGACAAGCGAGTGGGGTGTCCTGCGACATGGCATCCCTGCCTGCCTCCCGCCAACCCACACCAGACCTCCATCCCGCTCACTGTACGCCGGGTATGAGGAGGTTTGTGTGCTCTTCTGTCCTCTACATATCGTCAATTCCCGTCCCTTGCCATACTGTGATAATTCATGGATATTACCATGGTTGTTAATACTCTACTCCCAGACGAGAAGATAGCTCAGATCATCGCTCTGCATAAAGTATATGTCGCCACCAAGGATAATGCCAATGCTGTTGGCGTAAATCAGAGGACTGTGAGATGCTGGGTACAACGATCCAAAGATGGCAGCAGCAAGGACATACCCACGCATCCTCCCTGGGGCCGTATGGCTAAGATTTCCCCCCAGACCCTTTCTGTGATGAAGAGGGATATTGAAAGTAACCCAGGATTGACGGCACGCATGCTAAAGCAAGCAAACCCCATTCTGCTTGGCCATGTTAGTGAGAGAACAGTCCGACGCTGTATCCATGACACTCTTGGCTTCAACACCTGCGCACCTCGTATGTATCTATAAACAGAGAGAGAAAACAAAGTAAAGGGAAAGGAAGGTGGGGTAACTTTAACATTCCACTCAGCCTCACACAATCAATACCCAATCTGGCCTCCGCACAATATACCAAGGTCAACACAGAGGCCTTGAATCATGCTGCTGCTATTGATGAACAGCCACTGACACGCATCACAAATGTCACACGCAATGCCTACCACCACCATTATCATCACTAGCACTATTTCCACCACGACCAAAGATGATTCTACATCAGCCGATACCGCCAACCTCCTGCTACATTTATCTACCACCATTACCACATTATACCACCAACCAACACAATATCACTATCTACCACTATCACCATCATATTTTACCACCAACCAATACAATAACCACCCTACCACCATCTACCATTACCGCCACCTACCATCACTACCACAAGCAGACCATTACGTCAAGGACGCTATTCCACAGGGATGCCATTTACTGATACCGTCAATGCCATCTAATTCGCCATACTGCTGCTGTAATAATAATAATAATAATAATTATAATATATATATATATATATATATATATATATATATATATATAAAACAGAGAGAGAGAGAGAGAGAATGAGAATTAACTTTCTTCCTCGCCCCTACTCTGAACCCTAACACCGCCTTAAATCCCTCTGATCATGGAATCGCAAGGCACCCAATCAGTTTAGATCAGAGGGTCGGCTGTTGTATAATCTAACAAACAGGTGGACGGACAGACAGATGACAGTCAGACAAACCAGGAGACCAAAGGCAGACCTTAGGGCCTACAAGAGTATGACAGATATACAAAAAGCAGATATACAATACAAAAGCAGATAAGCGACTGGTGAGACACAATGACACACATAAATGAAGATATTTAAAAATCTAGATCACAAAAAGGAGAGGAATACACGCTTGAACAGGGTAGACAGAGACAGACGAACAGATGAGACAGACGAAGATGAAGCATACATAAACGAGAAACAGACGACAGACATGTTGAACGTGTGGTGTTGGTGTGATAAAGAGGTGTGGTGGTTGAGTTGTTGTGGTGATATAGGAAAGAGGTAGTGTGGTGGTGTTATGGTAGGGTGCTGTGGTGTGGAATCTGTGGTAAGGCTGGTGTGGAATATGGTGTTGGGGTGGCTGAGGTGTTTTGTGGGTGCTGCGGTGATGGTATGGTAGTCTAGTTAAGGGATGTTTTGCTAGGGTGGTTGTTGTGGCGTGGAGCTATGATGGGGCTGCTGTGGTATTACTGTATTGCTCGTGGTGTTAGTGTGGCGCAAAAACGTGATTATAACTTTCACACGAATTTCCCAGTGGCGTAGGAACACACGGGGTTAATGAACATGTCCCATATATCCGTGCCAACGCCTGAGAAAGAGTAACTTGCAAAACCACAAATGACGAGAGATATCAATGGCCATACACCACTCACGATCTTCAGCACGGGTTGGACAGGGAAGAGGATACCAATAAATTACTGGAAACGGGAGAGAGAAATGAATCGAGAAACACTGGACACATGAGGAGGCAGCAAAATAGAAAACTAGAGTTGGTGAATGGACAGATACATAAACAGATAGTGTAACAGAGGGTGAGTCAGTGGCATGAGGGCTCGAGTGAATTAATAATGTATTCTGGGTCACCTGAATCATCCTGCACGAGAGGTAAGGGGAGAAATTAAGGCCTTTGATGGTACACGTGAAGGAAGATGAATATAAACCACCTCTCTCTCTCTCTCTCTCTCCCTCAGGTGAACGGGATCAGCTAATACTCTCCCCCTCCTACTCTAAGATAATGTTCAGTTATGAGAGGCTTGGTAACACTTGTCTTATCAGCTGTTGGCAACACTGATAAGGGTGATACAGCAGCTCTACCACCACAGTTACCACCACTGCCACAATGACCCCTGCCACCATTACAACACCATTGCATTTACTACCACCACTACAATACCACAGTTACTAAAATTACTACTACCACAATTAACCACCACTACAGTTACTATCACCACCTCTATCACCATTCCAGCTCCACAATTACTACCACCACTACGACCACAAATACCATTACAGTTACTACCACCATCACCATTGCAACACCACCACAATTACCACCACCACAATTACCACATTACCATCACCACAATGGCCACCTTCACCCTCATCGAACCTCCATTAAGAGTAAGATATTACGGGCAGTGAAGTGATTACAAAACACGAGTACTGTAAATTTCTTTATACTGTATTTGGGGTACAGTTCTTGGCTTTACTAGGGGGTTTCCTTGGCTGAATAAAATCGTCTGGAGACAGCAAGAATAAGATGCCTAAGTAAGGATCTCCCTTCTAAGGCGTTCAACAAGCATACTATTACACACACACACACACACACACACACACACACACACACACACACACACACACGAGAGAGAGAGAGAGAGAGAGAGAGAGAGAGAGAGATAGCAGGCATAAAAAGATACAGGCACAATTAAACACTGACATATACACGCTGGGAGAGAGATACAGTGCGGGATTAGAACAAGCGAGACAGGCAGACAGACAAAAAGACAAGCAGACAGGGAGACATCGAATCAGGCAAGTCAATGAAGCCGGGTTCTGTTTGCGTCTGTCCGTGGCGTGGTGTTGTAGGGTACAGGTATTGACCCAGGCTGTTGGTCCTGGTGTTTTGTTGGTGCTGATGTGGTGTTTGTCTTGGTGTGGTGTTGGTTTTGTTATGTTGGAGTGTGGTGGTGGAGGGGTATAATGGTGTAACAGTGCTATAGTAGAGGGTGTTTGTGATGGAGGTCTTAGTGTGATGTGCTATGGTGTTAGAGTGGTGTTGTGAAGTGTGGTATTATGTATAGTGGTGTGACATGTGGTATGATGTGGTGTTGTGTCTGTGTAGTACGATGTGTAGTGATGGTGTTATGGCGTGTGGCGTGGTACTGCGTGACCTGACAGACTCCAGAGACTGTTACCAGGGTCATGACAGTGGCATGGCAAGGAGGAGCGGGAGGGGGGGAATTGAGGAGAGGGAGAAGGGGAGGGGGAAGGGAAAAGGGGCTGGGTAGTGGGAAGAAAGGAATGGGAAGGGAGAGAAGGAGGGGTGAGGGGGTTGGAGTGGAGGAGGGGACGGGAAAAAGGAACACAGAGTAGAGGTGAGGGCGTGGGAATGAGGGGAATAGAGGGAGAGGGCGAATATCGGGAGAAACAAGAGGAATGAAGAGGAATGATAGGAAAAGGGAGAGAACACAGGGAAGAGAGAGAGAGGCAGCTGGCAGACGACACAGCTGGCCGTGAACTGGTCTCTTCTGGTTTCAGGCCGCCACATCCACGTCACTCCCTACCGCCCAGAGATCGATCCCACTCACGCTCACGGTCGTATTTCCTGTCTGAACTAGGCTCCTTAGCGCTTTTTCCTTACCAGTTTATTTCCGCAGATGCCTGGTTAACCCCTTCAGTCCGCGTACATCATTTTTCCACTTCACTCTTGCTGCCTCCAGACAATTATATTATTCTTCGGAGATTATTTGTGCTTCTAAAGTTAGAGACAGTGTGTTTCAACCAATCCTCACCCTGATGCCCCTTCTCTAGCTGAATAAAGTTGTCTGAAGGTAGCAAGAACAGAAAATGCGTCCTACCCGGATCAATAATTATACAGTATTCTTGTACGCAATTTCTGCAGTGTACGTCGGTAATAATAACGCAAAAATATCACGCTGGAAAATACTGAGGTGCATTAAGGATATTGTGAGGTTAGGAGGGAGATACAAAGATGGGGAGAGTGATGCAAAGGAGGTGGAAGAGAAGAGGAAGAAGAGAGAGAGAGAGAGCAAAAAAGAGGAGATTCACTATACTTGGATCGGTATAGTGTGATTAGGAGGGAGAGAAAGAGAAGATGGGGAGTGATGGCGGAATGGAGAGAGAGAGAGAGAGAGAGTGGAGGGTGAACGTGGAGTGAGAAGGAGGGGGTACAAAGA
Source organism: Coenobita brevimanus (assembly GCF_032717465.1). Taxonomy (NCBI): domain Eukaryota; kingdom Metazoa; phylum Arthropoda; class Malacostraca; order Decapoda; family Coenobitidae; genus Coenobita; species Coenobita brevimanus. The sequence goes on along the minus strand of NC_137047.1, from coordinate 7,417,672 downwards.
TAGAGAGGAGATGGAAAAGAATGAAGTGGGAAGTGAAAGCAGAGAAGAAAGGAGGAAAAAGAATGGGGGAAAATGGAAGAAGGAAAAAAGACGAGGGAAGAGAAAGGATGAGGAGAGGAGAAAGAAGGAAAGAGAAAGGAGGAGGAGTGGGGAAAGTGGAAAAAAGAAAGAGGGAAGAGAGAGGAGAGGAGAGGAGGGAGGAGGAAAAAAAGAGGAGGAAGAAGGAGGAAAAAATAAGTGAAGAAGAATGAAAAATAAAGGAAAAGAAACAAAAATGAAGGTAATATTCCTTATCATCTATGTGGTGGGGTCAGAAGGGGGATAAAAACAGGATGGGGAGAGAAGAGGAGAAAGAAGGAAAAAGAGAAGAAGAAGAGAAAGAAAGAGAGAAGTTTGGGAGCCTCATAAACTCACGAAGAGTGCGATGGGAAGCGTATGGACTGGAGGGGGAGGGGAGAGGAAGAAGGTAAAGAATGAAGAGGAGGAGGAGGAGAGAGAAAAGAGGAAGAAAGAAAACAAAGAAGAGAAGGAGGAGAGAAATGAGGAGGGAGGGGCTCTATACTCACGATCGGTGTGGCGGGGTGAGAGGTCGGTGTGGGGGGCTGGGGTGGGTGTGAGGCGCCAGGCTCTCTGTGCTCTTGTGCCGCCTAGACACCCGCAGTTTCAGGTCCAGGAAGTGTAGTGGGTTGCGCCCTCTCAGTTTACCATCCCGGCCACCAACCTGTAGGCGGAAGGGGGGCGGGGATGAGGTGGGAGTCAGATGGAGGGGGGGGAGGGAGGGAAGAAGGGTCTAGTAAAAGGAAATGGAAGAAGTGAGGGGTGATGGACAAGAAGGAGACGAGGGGAGACAAAAGAAGGGAAGAAAAGGAGAGTAAAGGGGTACTAAATGAAGGGTGAAAGACAACGGGGGATGGAGGGTACTGGGGTATTGTGGGTCTGTTCGAGGGATGGGATTGGGGAGAGACAAGGCAAGGGGGAGGGGGGAGCGATAGAATGGCTCGTGAAAGGACACTATAGAGCAAGGTCATGATTCTCTGGACCTTGGGATATTGCGTACTAGTGACAAGGAAAGGGAAAGGAGCAGTGAACCAAGTGGGACGGAGGGCGAGACAAGACGAAAGAGAAGGGTGTATCATATCACACATTATTAAGAGTACCAAACATTATGGAAAACTCAACATGTACCAAATAAACCAAGATAATCAGTGCCATTCGTAGTAGGCGTCTAAAATTATGATAAAAATTTACGTCTTAGTTCAATTTCCCGAAGTCTGACCTTAAAACCAAAAATTTTCTCTGGTGACTTCTTCTCTGACTTCTCGCTGGAGGACACAACGATGGACGGGAGGGAGGTTAGGGAGCCCATTAGGGAGCCGCCGTGAGAGCTCTTGAGTAAGGGCCGCTCCTCCGCCCCGCATTCCAGAGGCAGACCGCCCAAACCACCCTCAAGTCCCTGGTCCACCCCGCCTGCAGAGGAAAATATAGCGTCAGAGAAAACGAACTCCTGAGAATGCATTATGGGATAACTAGAAAAAAAATTCTTCCCTTCAGTCGCGTCATCGTTCTTCGGTACTGCGGCTGCTAGCGAGGGTAAATATAAATATAATGTAAAACAAAAGGATATCAGGGACAATTAAAAATAAAGCGAATTCACTTTAGAATATTAAGGGGTAACTTAGAGGATGAGATGGAGGGATGGAGTGGAGAGGTATATGAGAGAGGGGAGTGTGAGCTGGTAGCAAGGCAATGAAGTGGCACTAGACAGGGCGACGTGGAGGCGAATTTGATTGTGGCCATCCCTTATGGGACTGAGGCGTCTGGCAATAGACAGATAAATAGAAGAAAATTTGTCAGAAAAAACGAACCAGCGTCAATGAATTTAGCTTAGAGGTAACAATCTTAGGTCTTTGGTGGAAAAGTTCCTGGAGAAGGGAAAGAAGTTGTATGCAGCCTCCATGGATGTGGAGAAAGCATGACACTAACAACGTACCTGGTAACTAGATTCATTTATGCGAAAGACAAAATTAACGCAAGTAATGCACGCATCTGCAGCCTCCACTTCGACCCCGATGCGTATGAATCTAAAATACGAGCTCTTAGGACTATCCCACGCTCTGAAATACGCTTCAAAGAAGGTGCCCTACCAATGTGGCCAATGAGTGGTTAAGTTTGGAGCACACACACACACACACACACACACACACACACACACACACACACACACACACACAGTCCTAGTGCCATCTACCCACAATCTTACATATACACAAGGAATGGCCTTCAAACAGATAAGACAGGCTGTGAAGGACACACTGCCAAAATCGAAAAAAAAAAAATTATTATTCTTATTATTAGTTATTATTCTTTATTAATATTATTATTATTGTTGTTGGTTATTATTATTAATTATTATTATTATTATTATCATCACGATCCACGAACCCTCCTAAAGAGAAGTTTCAAGCTTCGTCTGGTTTATATTAAGTTGCCCCTATTTCACTATGACACTAGGACAATGCAAATCCTCTGGAAAAAACATAAAAAATCGACAATCCATTTATCTCGACTACAGCTCTCGTTTTCAAAATTTCTCCCCCTCCCCCCAAAAAAAAATCCCTTCCCTCCTCAGTTATAGGCTACATAGGTCCTCAGTGAGATGCAGTTCCTGATTACCTTGGGTATTCGATAGCAATACACCTGTAATTTTTTGCTCCCTCTAAAGTATCATAATGGTAGTAATAATAATAATGATGATGAAGAAGATTGATGATGATGATGATCACGATGAAGGGGAAGAAGCTTATTATATGAAGACGAGGAAGAAAATACAACACAAAAATTCTACCAAGGTCCTTGATGAGATGCAGCTCCTGATTGCGCCTGTTCTCGAGATCCTGCAGTGTGCGCTCTGTGTCTTGCGCACTCTCCCGTAGCTGTGAGTCCAGGCAGGAGAGACGTCTGCGCAGAGCCTCCAGCTGAGCAGACACGTCACCCTCCTCGCGCTGCTTCTGCTTCTTCTTGGCAGACTGTTGACGCTCCAGGGTGGCCATCTGAGGGTCAAAATAATAATACTGTATAACAATGTTTTCATCATCATCACCACCATCACCATCACCCAATCCTTTTTTACGCCATCAAGACAACAGAAGCCCCTCGGTTAGACTAAAAGTCCTGACCTTTACGGCGATGACCAGCCACATTTGTCCCTGAGTGGCATTCTGTGAGCAATAAACTAGAAAAACTCCTAAGATATAAACCCCTACAGACTCAATCCGGTTGCAGCGCCTAACCCAACAGACCACCAGGCGTCATTTGCTTATACTGTTACTACCATATATATATATATATATATATATATATATATATATATATATATATATATATATATATATATATATATATATATTGGAAATGTACCATAAATAGTCATACTGTACTGTACAGCAAATTAATATATAAACTGACTAAAGAGCAATCAATACATCAACTGAATATAAACAAAATTGTTATATAAACTGAATGTCAAAAGGTTCTCGCTGACCTTAATGGCAGTTGAGTTCTTCCTCTGCCGAAGTATAACCGCCCTCCGGAGTGCTGACTGCTGGGCCTGGTGCTGAGCGCGGTGATACTCGTTCACCACCTCCCCCGCAGTCACCACCCACGCACCAGCCTAGAACATAGAGGTAGGAGTAGGGTAGAGTCGGCGGGAGAAGGCTCCGGTGAAGCCAGAGAACTGTCAAACGGCCATATTGATTACGGGGTCACGGCAACACCTACCTGACTTGAAGATTGCTGTGCACTCCTCACCTCTATGGCTGTGCCCATAGAGGTAAGAGTCCTAATCCTACCTCCGTGGGTGTGGCCATGAGATTATTAAGCCTTTAATACCTCCAGCTGTGTCCACCTGGTATTCCTCAGAGAGAATGCCAGATACAGAGTAGACTTCATTCTACCTCTGGTAACCAGAGTCTGGTTTTAGTTGTAGCTCAGCTGTGGGTGTGAGACGTTCTGTCCTAAGTTGTATCTCACCGTCAAATAACCTAAGTCTCCAAAAATGCCCACCACCTGTGCCGCATTTGGGTGTAAAGAAAGAGGAGATAAGAAATCTGACCCATCCATTACATTTCACCGGTGAGTATCTTTAGAGTGAATTATAGTTTGTAGGTGTACATTATGTATATGACTGGAGTTAGTAGAATCAAGCTGAATATTATAAAGAATAATAGATATAAACTTTTTTCATAATGTGCTGATGTATATTATTTTAAATCATCTATCTGTCTTCCATCCTTCACTTTACCATATATTCTTAAATGCTTCCTTATTTTTCATTAACTACTTTCTTTTCTCCCTCCATTCATAACCTACTTTCTTCCTCATTCCTTCTTTCCTTCATTATTTCCTTCTTTCCATCCTTCTTGCATTCATTCTTCCCTCCCATTCTTCAATTTTTTCCTTATTCGTTCGTTCCACTTGTGTTAGACAGTAATATATACTGTAGATACAGTTTTATGTATTTTTAGGGTAGGGGCATATGAGAAAATCATACAAGTGGTTCAAAGACATAAATCAGGGAGATAATAGATCATTAAAATTACAGAACTGGGAAAGAACAAGAAACAACATATCTACAAACTAAACACTGTTTATGACAGGTTTCCGAAGGAGCCAGCCAGGAGACAGCAGTGGGTAATAGCTCTACGACGAGAAAATTATACACCTGGTGTGGGAGCTTGTCTCTGCTCTAAGCATTTCAAGCCAGAAGAATTTGATAGGACGTCCCTATCGTGCGTGAGATTACGTGATAATGCAGTTCCAAGCATCTTTGAAGCGTTTCCAGCCGATCTACAGAAAAAGGACAAACCTAGGACGCCCCCTAAACTTCGTATTTCAAGTGACAAGACAACATCCGAGGCTGCAAATGATGTCCAAAATGCACAAGAAAATCTAGAAAACTATTCCAGTGATGCTCTTATACAAGGTTTAAAGAGGAAAGTAGAGGACAACCAAGAAAAACTAGTGAAATCACGAAAAAATATTAAAAAGCTGCATCAAAAATCACGACGATTAAAGAAGAAAAACGCAGATTTGTTTTCAATAATCAGTGCACTAAAAGAGGAGCAGTTATTAAGTGAACAAAGTTTGTCTGTGTTAGAAGCATGTGCTGGTGGGATAGCTGATCTTGTTAAACGACAGATAGCCACAAACACAGGTAAGCAACTACTCCTACCTCTATGGCCCAGATGGAGAAAATACAAACACACACACACACGTTCACTATCTTACCAGCAGTCACCATCCACGCAGCAAATTACAATATCCGCCACCATTAATAGATACATACATACATACATAATACTGTAGGTCACCACCTCACCAATCCTTGATCACCACAAGACACCACACATCAGTAAAAATAAATATCATGAAATTATCAGCATATCATACACAGGAAATAACCATAAATGAAATGACGTTTTTTTTTTTTTTTTTTTTTTTTACGTGTCCGACTCTAGGCAAAGGCTTCACGGCCTATTTCTCGGGGGCAGTGACCTATCCCAGGGTCCAGTAGTCCTCCTACACCTCCACATGTTACCACTTCGGCGCTAACACCCACCGTCCCTACAGAATACATGCTAGGGCTGTCTCATACAGGACTGGTGTATTGGTTATAGCTGGGGTATTTTTCCATGTCGGCGGGTCATCTGGTAGATCAGGAAAGTCTGCTTTTTAGGAAATCCAAATCCTTAAACTGTTCCTGCCCCAGCCGGGATTCGATCCTGGGTCCATTAGGACTGCAGGCCGCCTCTCTACCGATTCAACCACCGCCTCCCACGAAGTTTCATGTTCTTATACCTTCTTTATCCTAACTTGACCTAAAAGCGCTATCTTCATCGTCAGCGCCGAGTTGTAACAATTTCATGTTCCTATACCCTTTTTATCCTAACTTGACCTAAAAGCGCTATCTTCATCGTCAGCGCCGAGTTGTAACAATTAACACTAGAATACGATGTTTGCCACAAAGAAGTGCTATGGAAAGGACGTAGAGCCGTGGTATGATTTTTCACTCTGCCTCCGAACCAAGTGAAATAAGGTGCAAAGGGACACAAATCTGGGCCGTTAGAGAGAGAGAGAAAAAAAAATAGTAACTCCCAGC
>NC_137047.1:7376515-7409015 GCF_032717465.1 Coenobita brevimanus | reverse complement strand
CATCTCTGGGCCAAAATAAAGTAGGTTTTGAGCAGGCCATCTCTGATTTGTCGCCTTGACCCGTGACGTCACCAGAGCACCTGCCTGGGTTACGGACCCAGAACAACAGTGTGTCCTGGGCAATCAAGTGTGAAGCACAGCCTGCTTTATTTTATACATTTCGTAAAGTTATAGTAATTTTCACCATGTGCAATGTGTCTGGGTGTTCTGGGAAGACATCCGATGGTCATTATCTGAGACGTTTTCGCATACCGATAAGAAAAAATCACCAGACTAAAGTGGATAAATTTGTGTGGACGGACGAACGTTTCTGTCAACGGCCGTGTCTGTGAAAGGCATTTCAGCTCAGAACAATATGCAAGAGATCTGAAAAGCGAGCTGCTAAGGATACCGCCATCAATCAAAAAAAGGCTGCTAAAACCTGAAGCACTCCCTGATCAAAATCTGCCTACAAAACAAGGTACGAAGTGAGTTAACAGTTTTAGTAAAATGTGATCGACTATAATAAGATTAACTGTTTGGGGACTGACGGTCAAGTATGAACATCAACTGTCCACGTAACCTCTATAGGATCATCTTTTCTTCATACAAAGCATCACCAAGAAACCATCGGGTGCATGTGATTGGCTAAATGACTGTGAACCCAGTCGTCAAACGTAATTCTAAATCATTATCAGTGTACCATGAATATATTTACATTATCATAAAAACTGTAATTTCATGGTGAAATGATGATTAATTAATTGTAATAAGTGTGAAGGGCTTTAAATTTTACGAAACAAAGTGGTTAATCCAACAAATTATTGCAACCGACCTACATTTATGACTAATTCTTGTAATCACTTTAAATTACAAACACCCTTGAAAATGCCGATAGAAAAACTAAGAGGACAGATGTACCAAAAAAAAAAAAAAAAAAGTCGAAATACACGAAAAAATATGAAAAATTCGAAAACCGCGCCACAACCATCTACCATCTCCCAAGAAACGAACGGCAGAAGTAAAGTTGCTTAGTGTCTGCACATCTAAATATCCCGGCTCGTATTTACAGCGTTACACACCCTTGTGGGTGTGTTAGACGATGTCAACAGACAGAAATACGCAATCTCTGATAGAAAACCTGATTTTTTTCTGGTTTCTTTTTGTTCTGTGGTGCCTAATGGAACTTTTAGTTCGCGAGGTACGTAATGGAACTTTTAGCTCCCGAGGTAATATGGTGACGACGGTCTCCCGCTCGTGCCCCTCAGTTCTCTGCCTCCCAACTCCCGCCTCGAGCATTGTGTAGTGAGTTTTGCTTGGATTACCGGCGTTATTATTATTATTATTATTATTGCTCTGATTTATTACTCCTGTTCTGAGTGACGTTTTTCACAACCAGTTTGCCTCGTCAGTCTATGATGCTTATGAGACACACGAGGTGTAAGGACAGAAGAGAAGGGGTGGGAAGTTTCCAGTGAGAAAGAAAGAGGAAGGAGGAGGGTCCCCTGAGACTCTGACATGTACTCGCAGGTGAAACTGGTGCGGAATCACCTCCTCTCTCTCTCTCTCGTTGAAATTTTATTTACATTTTGTTTACTTATAAGAAATCGTTACATGTACACTTTTATAAGTGTATACATAGGTAGCTATCTGGTAGCGGTGAGAGAGAGAGAGAGAGAGAGGAGGGGAGGTTGAAGAGATCACATGAGAACTATGTATCTATTGCCAGACGCCTTAATCCCGTAAGGGGTGGCCACAAACAAATTGCCTCCACGTCGCCCTGTCCCCCGCCATTTCATTGCCCTGCTCCCAGTTCACACACACACCCTCTCTCATATACCTCCCCACTCCATCCCTCCATCTCATCCTAGGCCACCCCCTCCCTCTCCCCCCCTCCACCTCATTCACGTACACTCTCCTCATCAGGCTCTCACTCTCCATCCTCTCCATATGTCCAAACCACCTCTGTGTGTTTCTCCTAACGCTTCCTATCACATCCACATCCACGCCACAATGCTCCTTCACTTCCTCATTTGTCAGTCTGTCTCTCCATGTGACTCCACATGTTCCTCTCAAATAACTCCTTTCCACTGCTCTCACTCTAATCTGTCCCTCCAACAAGGTCCAAGCTTCACTTCCATACGTTACAGTTGGTATCACAATACTGTCATGTAGTAGCTTTATCACTTCCATGCTCACTTCCCTGTTTCTTATAACTGCTTTCAAGGAACCAGCAACCTTTCTTCCCTATTACATGAGAACTAACGGAAAGAAAATCACCACTAAGCCTATAGCAACTTAGCGAATTTCAAAGTCGGCTCAGCTACTTTTCCTGCCGTTTAGCGACTTGGCGATATTTTAGCTACCTTGTCTATTGTTTGGCGACATTTTTGACCAAACATATTAGAACAAATACTCTAAAAACATCAGCTAAAGAAAAAATATAAATAAAATGGGCACTCCAATCACAGCGACCGTTCGTTTCTTGGACGTAAAATTGTATTGTACCATTCACCATGACCGTCGCGGCCTGTCTCACTGTGCTCCTTCCCTTCCCAACCTCATCAACCTTCCTCTCTTGCACCTCAATCACCTTTTCCGTTCCCAACCTAGACTGCAACCCTTCCTCCTCCAACCAATCCTCAAACCCCAACCTACCCCAGAGCGTCGGTTCTTCTGCTTCTTCTCCAGCAGTGATTTGGTAGCCAACATCTGCTGCAGTAGTTCTCTTCTGCCCTCCTCGTCTCTTCGCCGCCCGTGGGAGGAGGACGGGCGGCGGGGGTGGCGGAGTCTCACCTCCCCCTCCTCGTCTCTCCGCCGCCCGTGGGAGGAGGGGCGGCGCGGGTGGTGAAGTCTCACTTCTCCCTCCTCCATACTCTGCATCCCCTCCCCCTCCTCCTCCTCCTCTTCCTCTATGCCTCTCCTCCCTCCATCTTCTTCCTCTTGGCTCTCCGTCTCGCAGGAGTCACCGCTGCCCGTGTCCTCCTCCTCGCCTGTGCAAAAACCAAGAAATTCAGCAAAATATTTCAAAGCAAATACTAGAAGCACCATCACGATTCCTGGGCTACACAACCACCTGGCACTCAAAACACAAAGATCTACAGGACAAATGAGTGAAAAACAATAGCTGACTTAAGGGCCTGAGAAAAGTTACCGTAATCACAACGAACTTTTAGCAGTGAAACAGGGACAAAGGGTGCTTGTAACTCTATATCAAAGTACTGTACTGTATTGTCACAGTCAACAATTTCTCCCTATTCAAGCGTCGAGGTTCTGACAAATCCACGGTGAATTCATGATCACAGTTCTTTTCTTGGGTAAACAGTCAGCGACCGAAGTAATTCCAAACCCCTCTGCTTGTATCTCAGTATGAATGATAACAAGGGAGGAATTTGACTGCGAGCGTACATCGGGGGAAAAAAAAGTGGATGTAGAAAAGTGGTAAACAAGCGAATTAAGCTATGGCTATTAACCTCTAAACTTCATTTTCTTAACAGCCCAAATTACCGATACTTTAATAAGTTTAAAAAGGCAAAATTCATATGCTCTATTCAGTCTAAATAAGCATGAAAGAAAATTATTAACACAAAACCAACAAAGAAAAATTATACAATGCATTTACAATGCATTCGAATATTTGTCAAGAAACTGGAACATCAAAGGAAGTCAGCCGAAGTTAAGGGGTTAACACATGTGCTCTGAGGTTTAACAATGAATTAAGGCAGAAAGTGACAGTGATGGGAAGTGACTAGACAAAGAATTCAAGGATCACATCACTTAAACAAAACATGCAAACACTCAGCACTGGGTATGTGTAAGTTGTAACGTGACAGCATAACAAAACCGATGCAGTGAAAAGATGACACAAAATACACAACAGAAATGCACCAGAAAACTATGGAAGGTATTTTTACTCATCACCTATTACTCTTCTGACAAAGAGACGTTGCTGGGCATTACACTTAAGTACTCCAGATCACAATGGTACAGGGGCAGCAAAGGGAAGTGCAGTCAACAAAAGAAGTATCCAGACTTCTACATTCATGAAACAGCTTGAGCTAACGTTTTGTTATTTATTCAGTGTTTCAAAATTCTTTTTGCTACGTTTCAAAAGCAAGGCACAATGGGAGTCTCGATAATTCTTTGATGACTATACAAAAATTACAGTAGTAGGGCTGGAGGAGGTCGAAATAGCTGTCCAGTGCCTCTCGCGTCAGCTGGGCCACTTCATCATCTTCCATTTCCTCCTCTTCCTCCATTTCTTCCTCTCCCTCCTCCTCCTCCTCCTCCCCCTCCTTTAGAGTATCCGTACTGCCTCCATCGACCTCCTCCTCACAACCTGACAGGGAAGAGTGTGGAGACGGGAACACGGGGACAGATCAGCATGCCATCAACAATGTGGAAAAGCGAGTGTTAACAAGAACGCTCAGAACACACGTACTATAGTTCGTTTACCTTAATTTGGCCCATATTTTCGTCCTCTTGAGGTTTATTTCATGTACCTGTAGCTCAATGGCAAATTAAGGCAATGCTACGGATTTATACTCATTCCATAGCATTTATTCCTGACTATAGCGCCATACTTTACTGTTAATCTACTGTTACAACTGAACATTCAAGATGGAGAGATGACAATTATAGGCCAAATTAAAGTGAAAAGGGTACAGGCTTGTGCACGTGAAGGACAGGCATTAGAAGATTAGTTACTGTACAAATCAGTAAGACAAAACGTGAAATACAAAAAAAAAAAAAAATCCACACACACACACACACACACACACACACACACACACACACACACACACACACACACACACACAATCTACAGGCAACTACTCGACGCATTAACAAAGACAAGGTAGAAGACATTAAAAATAATATTCAGATAAGGACAGGTGTGCACCAGCATAGCTAACAGGTAAATCTGCATATTACAGAATCAGCAAAACATGAAATATTAGCTGCAAATAGCGACAGATGAGAAAGGAAAACATCTGGTAACATTATAACATTATCGTTGTGATTGAGACAGTTATATAAGAGAACATTAAACACACACACACACACACACACACACACACACACACACACACACACACACACACAAAGTGCATATTAAAAACTGAATAACTAAAAAGTGCACATTTCAATGGAGCATACGGCAGAGATGCAGTGCTTGCGGTGAGTAAATAATAGGGAAGGTTGTGACGATGCAGGTGCACTTCCATTCACTCATCATTCAATGCACTATTTTACCTACAGCATCACGGCTCACTATACATGTCACAGTATTAAAATGAAGCCCTTGTAGTGGAAACTTTTTTTTTTTTTTTTTTTTTGTAACTTCGTAAAACTGCCCTAAACATGAGATCAATCTGGCAAAGAATTAAACAGTTTTATCGTTTTTTCCATAACTTCTACAAACTATTAGTAATTAAGCGGCTAACAGTTCGAAAAAGAATAACAGCTAAAAATTACGTATACTGTATAATTCTTAGTCGTCCTAATATGCTTCTGAGCTAAGTGGGATCAGCAGCTTTCAACTACCTCTTCCTAAAGGATTTATTTTGCTTACTGCACCAGAACATTCCACTGTATCCTGCTTGTATATAAATAATTTTAATATCGACTTAGTTTGCATCAGTAACATTTAAAACAAAAATACTGAGGTTTAATGAGCAGAATAAATCGCAGGGAATGACGTGCAAGAAAGTTTACCATTACAACTCTGAATCCTATAGTCTGTCACCCTCCCCCCAACTTACCCTCGCCTTCCTCACCTGTTTTTTGACGCCCACCCCCATCCTCACGAGTCACGCCTTGCCCAATCTCTCTGCATAACTCATCCCCACCTCTTCCCCTGCATAAGTTGCCTCTACCACGTCCTCCTCCAAGAAGGCCTACCCAGTGGGGGGGAGGGTAAGGAAGCTCTAAGTCATCACCCGAGGGCCTACCCACGACCCAAGGATACACCAGGGTTAAGAGGGTACTACGTAGGGTTAGTCCGCTTCTGGCTAAAATTGGGACAGCTTGGCGCATGACGTCACCTGGTTTTACTGGGCTGGGGTCCCAGGTGATTCTGAGGTCAGTTAGAGGTCGACCGCACCTGAGTATAGGTCTACTGCCTATACCCTGCCTGTACACGTGTGTGCAGAACCTCCCGCGCTCTCCGCTCCAATGTCTTGTGCGGTGTTTGGATGCTTGTCTAGATTCAAGCAAAAAGATCAGACTATAAAGTTTCATCGTTTCCCTAAAGACAAAGAAGTGCAACAGAAGTGGATTAAATTGTGCAGCCGCAAAACTCCAGTTAATATTAAAAATGCAAGAGTCTGCAGCCTGCATTTTGAATCTACTGCATACAAGAGACACCTTATGTACGAGCTCCTGAATCAGCCAATTCCAGATCGTGTGACTTTACTGCTGGATGATGCAGTCCCTACACTCAATCTTCCAACATTGACAGGTATGGTGAAGTGTTGAAAATTTGGCTATGTGAGGAGGTATGGTGGTGTAGCTGAATATTGTGGTATGTGTGCAAGTATGGTGGTGTAGCTGAATATTGTGGTATGTGTGGAGGTATGGTGGTGTAGCTGAATATTGTGGTATGTGTGCAGGTATGGTGGTGTAGCTGAATATTGTGGTATGTGTGGAGGTATGGTGGTGTAGCTGAATATTGTGGTATGTGTGGAGGTATGGTGGTGTAGCTGATTATTGTGGTATGTGTGGAGGTATGGTGGTGTAGCTGAATATTGTGGTATGTGTGCAGGTATGGTGGTGTAGCTGAATATTGTGGTATGTGTGCAGGTATGGTGGTGTAGCTGAATATTGTGGTATGTGTGGAGGTATGGTGGTGTAGTACTCTTAACCCTGGGATACACAAAGTCAAACCGCGGTCGGACGAAAACGCGTCTATAGAGATAGAGAGAGATAACGGTATAGAAAACGTGGCAACACTGTACATAGGTGCGGGCCACACCACAGCCGCAAGCTTAGGCGAGTCCTACTTTATCTTCGCGCGCGTCACGCGGCCAGCAGTGGTTCTCGCTCGCTCAGTTCTCTAAAGGTCACCGTGCTGGTCACAACTTCAATGCCTACTAAATGTGCAGTATTCGGGTGTTCCGAAGACTCTAGAAAGAAGGTCACGGGAGTCAGCTTCTTTAGATTCCCAAGAAATGCAGAAGTTCGTCAAAAGTGGATACATTTATGCAAAAGAAAAGACATAATTAACCCTGACAGAACGCGAGTATGCAGTCGTCATTTTGAGCGGAGAGCATTAAAATGGTCACTCAAATATGAATTGCTGGATATACCAATACCTCCAAATCAAAGAATACTAAAGGATGATGCACTTCCAACACTGAATTTACCAAATTCTGAAGGTAAGAATGTGACCCACGACTAAAAAAAGAAACACGAAGGGATTTTATTTTCTAAGATCCATTTCAACAGTTACCCTACCTATGAAAACAAACGGGCGGACATAGCATTACCGTGCATTTTTCTTGCAATAACTCCTCGTCTATCTATCTATCTTTCTGTTTCTCTCTATCCCTCAGTCCGTCAAATATATACTGATTTCCAATTGCATGAGGTTCGAAGGAACACCTCACACCATCTCTCTCTCTCTCTCTCTCTCTCTCTCTCTCTCTCTCTCTCATTATATACCGATATGTATATAATGTTATGGAGATATATATTTCGATATACGATATAAAAAGTCGTGTGTGTATATGTATATATATATATATATATATATATATATATATATATATATATATATATATATATATATATATGGGGGCTAATAGATATTCACTATATATTTCTTGTAATAACTATACAAGCCTTTCTATCTTTCTAATATATACTGATTTTATATTGTATATAAATAATGAGAGAGAGAGAGAGAGAGAGAGAGACTGAACAGGCCTAGATTTATGGGAGTGTCAAAGGACTCTGGGGAATTGTATCAGGTCAGAAAGAACACCTGACTTATACTCTCTCTCTCTCTCTCTCTCTCTCTGTAATTATGTATTACTATGGATCGTGTACAGTATACACACACACACACACACACACACACACACACACACACACACACACACATATATATATATATATATATATATATACAATAAAATCAGTATATGAGATAGAAAAGACAAACAGATACATGCATAGGTTTGTATAGAAAATATATTGCAAGAAATGTACCGTACACATTTTTATATTGTATATCCATACGAAGCTACATAATATACAGTATATAAATATATAATGAGAGAGAGCGAGCACCTTCTTTACATAAGGAGAGGATAACTGCAGTAGGCCGGTCGGCCCATGCTAGGCAGCTTCTAGAAGAGTAACTGAACTACTAGAATGAGATAAGGACGACAAAGAAGAAGGCCACCCTTACTCTCGTAGATCAGAAACACCTTATTATCTTTGTCTTGCTCTAGTAGTTAAGCCACATTTTTTGGCGCTGTCTAGCATGATTCAAATAGCCTATGCATTTATATATATATATATATAATATATATATATATATATATATATATATATATATATATATATATATATATATATATTGTTTTTAGGAAAACAACCTGATAGTATTCGTGAGATTCGAGCTGAGAAAAGGGGGCAAAAACGATTAGTGAAATAAACTGAGATAACTGCAGACCATTAGGCCTGGAGGAATGTGAAGCATAAGTGGAACGTGCTTCTGTTATTGAGGAACTTCGTCAGGTTCAAGTTATGCAAGTGGAAAGAGATGCACACCTGACTCAAAAAGAGGAATGGGAAAAGGAGAGAGTCTTCTTAAGCACCTGGAGAGTGCCAGAGTGACAGCTACTAGACTTCTAAGATTTTTTTTCCCCTTTCTGAGGCTGATTATTTTTTATACGAGAAGGCTATAACTAAGTGATCTGATGATGACATAAGCAGGGCTCTGACTTTGCGAGGCGTCAGCCCAAAGGCTTATCGATACTTGCACAAAAAGTGTTTCTTTCCACTGCCTTCCATTACAACATTGAAGCGTTGGGCATCAAAACTTCCAGTTGAACCTAGTACCTTGCAGCCTGTTTTCAATTTGCTGCAGCACAAAACAAGGTCGATGCCTGATCGTGATAGTCTTTGCATTTTATCCTTTGACGAAACAAGCGTGTCAAGAGAGGTGCTATGACTAGGCTACAGTTGTATTCTATAGACCCTGCCTCCCACAATACCTTTCCTCACCCAACCTATCCATCTGCCTCACCCACCTCACTCCTCTGCCTCATTCTACTTCAATTCCCTGACTCATTCTACCTCACCTGTCTCTGCTACCACCCCTACCTCAATCCCCAGTCTCATCCTTGCTTATCTCCCGGCCTTACCCTATTTCACCATCCGACTTCCCCTGCCTCACCTGGCTCCCCTGCCGCACCACATTCGAGGTTGAGCCCCTCCAGCTGCAGTGAGCGTTGAGCGGCCGTAACCCTCAGCATTCCGGCCCACGCCTCAGCCTCCTCTGCAGTATCCACGTAAAGACTCAACTGGTCCACGCCCTGAAACACCACCATAACATTTGTCAGTCAGGCAGTGAGTCAATCAAGCTATAGTCTCACCAGTCTAAAACCAAGGTTTGGGTGGGGTCTGGCGCTGGGTGCAACCATGCCATACTTCCTAAACGAGCGATGAGTAGATTCTGTTATATATGTAATAGGCATCACAGATAGGTACACACATACTAGTACAATGTAAACGTAAGTATTCTAGCACATCAAAGGAAGGTAAACTAGTAATGCATATGGCTCTTGTACATCAATAAAGAAACGTGGCATACATATTTTACAGTGGTGCTGAAAAAAATGCAGTTACTTTTACCGACTTTCACGGTAGTTCTAAGTTGGGTAAGTAATGTAACAATTACGTTTATAATATAATTTGAAGGAATCAGTAGAACATACGCTATTTTCTTAATAGAAATAAATAAGTTAAAACACTCACGAGCGGCAACATCCAGGCCCATACTGGGAGTTAATCCATTGGAGGGAGATTAAGCTTCTGTCACGTGCTTCCACTGTTCACTTTGTTATATATATACCGGTAACTTAAATTATATTTATAACTTAAATTAGTTTGTCTTTACACACACACACACACACCGCTCGCTGGTGCAGTGGTAACGTTCTCGCTTGCCAACTGGGGGACGGGAGTTCGCGCCTCGCTCAGGTTGCGAAAAGTTTCACTGACGAAGTGGGTGGTTACTGTCCCTCTTGAGCAAGGGGACGGGTGTGTGCGTGTGTGAAGGTCACAGCCTTGCCCTTAGATCGGACTATATGAGCTCCCAGCTCCCTTCCGGGAGGGTAAAAGCTGACATATCACGACCATCAAGTGATCCTGACCGACCCGGTGAATTTCACACACACAAGTGGGTGAAGTCATGTCAGGCAATATCAAGCATAACTCAATCGATCCAATGTGCTGGTAAATCATCGTTCCTTCAAAGAACCCATAAATAAGAATTCCAGTACATGCAACTGCCTGCTTGATATTCTGCTAAGTGGCCGCAATGGGGATACTGAAGCCTACTTTTACTGCAAAGGTACCAGGACATGAGTGAATGTTTACGGGGGCATTTGCTACCACTTACGCGGCGTTCGCGAATACTTGCTCGTTACAGCCCATATCTAATTGGGCCATGGTTTCTTGTTCACGTCCGTTTGTCAAGTGTAAATCCACCTTTACCCAGTGTTTTATTAAGAACAGGTACTGTTGAAGCTGCCCTGCTGCTTTGTTTGGTTTCGACGTGTTGCGAAGCTGTTGCCAGATCAGCATTAGGCCTAGTCGATACTGTTACTAAAGGAAGGAAAGTTGGTAGATCATGGGAGGGAAAAAAAAAATCAAAGGGCAGCCGGCAGTCTGTAGGGGGATACTTTCACCCGCAAATCAAAAGCCTATATTTGATTGCATTCCAGAAACCTAAATATACTTTAAACGTTACCTGAGTAATTATAAGTACTGTACTGTACTTTATAAAACATCTCATAATTACTGATTTTACATTGCTTAAGTGGCTGTTTACAACAATCAAGTTTAAATGGGCAAGGTCATTTTCATGCCACATCATAGTCTCACATCCGTATGTTAAAGTTGGCACTAATACTCCTTCATGTAAGTCTCGCACAGCTGCAACACTCAGGCCTCTGTTTTTTATCAAGGCCTTCATAGCACCAGCTATTTTCCTTCCTTGTGTCACTCTACTTTCCACTTCTTTGGCACATTTTCCTCTCTTTTCTATCACTGTACCCAGGTATTTGAAATCTCTCACCAATTCCAGTCTCTCTCCATTCACTGTAATATCATACTGGGAGTCACCTTCTCTCTCAATAACCATGACTTCACTCTTTTCTACATTTACTCTCAAGGCACGATGCTCACAGACATTACAAAACCCTGCACTGGTCTACCAAGCTCTTGTCTGGTATTTGCAAGCAGCACTGCATCAGCGACATACAACAAATTTGAGATATTCTATCTATCACCATTCATTACCTATATATTACAATTATTTCAGGTGAAGCGGACCAGGTAGATCCACAATGTGTTGAACAACGTCCTCCTTCTCCTGAGACAGTTGTGTTGGATACTGGAAGGTCATACTCTGAGCAAGGAGACATAACTGTCGAGGAAGGTATGCATTCTACATTGTTCTCAGTGATATGGGCATTCCACAGTGTAGGTCAGAGATGTGTTTCTTATTATTACAACTGGTACTATACTGTAAATTGAGGTAAACTGTCAGATCAGCTCTATGGGCAGCAGTGGAATTTCAGTGTGCATTTTTCTGCAGTTTATTGTGGCCTTAATTACAGAGCTGAATGCCTGAAAAGATAACCTAACATGAACTAGAGCATAATGCCAGGAAAACTAACAAAACAAGAACTTAGGATATGCAGGTACTGTACTTACAATTCTCTTTTTTTTTGTTTTTTTTTCTCCTTTTGTACCCTCTTAACATATAGGAAACTTTTTGAACTGTAAGAGTTAAATAAAGCCTTCATTAATGCCACTGCAACAAGAGTTCCTCCCAACATTGTTTAAAATTGTCTGATGCCAGTTTGACTAAAATGCAACAAGTATCCATCGTCTTCATGATTTTATCCACAGTTTTACATTATCACTACATCAGAATCATGCCTCGTAGAAAGGGAAAGCTGGAGGGGCCATAGAATAGGGACTAGAGAAGGCAGAGGCGAGCAGTCATAATGTATTGGTGTCAACACAAGTTTGCCTTATGACTACCACTCACTTCTGCTTCACCAGTGCTCCTACTGCACACTCCTGCCTCACCATGCTCTTGACATACACCCCTTGAGCACCCATGATTTGCCGCACACTCTTGCCTCACCGACGCTCTTGCTGCATGCTTCTGCCTCACCTATTCTGTTGTCGCACACTCCAACCTAACACATGCTCTTGCCACACACTTCTGCTTCACCTACATTGTTCTCGCTTACTTTTGCCACTGCCACATGCATTCTGTTGCTGCACACTTCAGCCTCACCTACACTCGTTCCAAACACTCCTGCCTCACCCATGCTCCTGTTGCACACTGCAGCTTCACCCACACTCATGCCACACACTCCTGCCTCACCCATGCTCTTGCTACACAATCCTCCCTCACCCACATTCCTGCCTTATGCTGCTGTCTCACCATGTTCATCTGTACAGTATATGCCTCATCACTGTAGCCACCAGCCTTGTCACAGCCACATACTGCATCACAACAGCCACAACCATCAACTTCGACACAATCTCTTGCATCAACCTTGTCATCCAGACCATGTGAGTTGAGTGAAGGATTTAATGAAGGCTCTATCTAAATCTCCCAGTTCAAAAGTCTGGACTTAACAAGAACATAATAAATATTGTAACCAAGCCTATCACAGTTCAGTACTTTTCTCTTTATGGGGCAGATTTATGATACAGTACAGGCAAGGAGACTAAGGGTGCCCTTTTTTTCTACAGCTCTATGCTAATGTTGTACATTTGCCCCATTGCCTTCATACAGTTTTGAAATACTGAATGATATGATCTACTGAGTTAAGATTCCCCAACTTGGTGTGGCTGATGAGAATCTGATATCAAGAGGTGGTTGGGGTTTGTTGTTCACATGATGCCACTGGGAGGCAAGAAACTGGTCACTCTTACTTTTAATGTTTGGAATGAGTAGCCTAGCCCTGGAGCTTTCTACTCCTGGTGAGGCAATACTGGACTGAATGATGGATGAATGGGTGAAATACTATAATTACTTAATAGCAGTGATGGTGCTGGAGACACCTTTACAGGGTGGCACTGATATAACTGGGCAGTGCAGCTGCCTGGTCATGCACATGTCCCTCAGCTACCTCCCTATCCCTTGAAAGGAGGATAGTGGATTGCAGAAAGGTAGCTTCAACCTATAATCCACTGAGTTCACATTTGGATGAGCTTGGGGCCACAACACCTACAGTAGCAGTGATAAAATAATAAAAGGTTAGATGGTGAGGAATTGGAAAATGTGAGTACGTTTAAGTATTTGGGTAGTGTGATGAGTAAGGATGGAGGTTTGGAGGGTGAAGTGCTTGAAAGGATACAGCAGGGAAGAAAGGTTGCTGGTTCCTTGAAAGCAGTGATAAGAAACAGGGAAGTGAGCATGGAAGTGAAAAAGTTACTACATGACAGTATTGTGATACCAACTCTAACGTACGGAAGTGAAGCTTGGACATTGTTGGATGGACACAAGTCAAGAGTGAGAGCAGTGGAAATGAGTTATTTAAGAGGAGCCTGTGGAGTCACGTGGAGAGACAGGCTGACGAATGAGGATATAAAGGAGCATTGTGGTGTGGATGTGGATGTGATAGGAAGCGTTATGAGGAACACACTGAGGTGGTTTGGCCATGTGGAGAGGATGGAGGGTGAAAGACTGACAAAGAGAGTGTATGTGAGTGAGGTGGAGGGGGGAAGAGGGAGGGGGAGGCCGAGGATGAGATGGAGGGATGGGGTGGAGAGGTATATGAGAGAGGGGGGTGTGAGTTGGGAGCAGGGCAGTGGAATGGCGGGGGACAGGGCGACTTGGAGGCGATTTGTTTGTGGCCACCCCAAACGGGATTGAGGCATCTGGCAATAGATAGATAGATAGGAACAGATTGAAGAAGATAAATGGTGGAGTTGCTCCTGTACGTTTTCATGCAATTATTTCAGGTGAGGAAGTGGACAGCATAGACCCACTGAGTGCTGAAAAGCCTCCTTCTCCTCCTTGGACACTTTTGTTGGATACTGAAAGGCCAGACTCTGAGCATGGCAGCACCAGTGTTAAGGAAGGTATGCAATGTAAACTGTTTTCAGTGATAATGGCAATTCGTGATGTAGTTCAAAGATGTTCCAAATTATTACAACTTTTTTACTATAATTAGTACTTAAAAATGAGGGTAACTTCTGGTAAAATTATTCAGACTATGAATAGGTACTTCTTCATTCCCTAATTCTTGGAAGGAAGCCAATATCCATCCAATTCCAAAGAAAGGAAGACCCCTCTGATTACAGACTAAGTGCTATAACATCTTCTCTTGGTAACGTATTTGAGATTGTAATTAATAACCACATAGTTAAACATCTTGACTTGAACAACTTAGTGACAGACGGTATGGTTTTTCCCACAAAAGATGTGATTTTTGCCAGGAAAGATCCACTGTTGATATACTCAGTCTCATGACTCGTACCATCTATCAGTCGACTGACAACATGGAGAAACTCATGCAGTAGTCCTTGATATTTCTAAAGCTTTTGACTGAGTGTGACACCATTCCCTGCTATCCAAACTCCCTTGCTAAGGCCTATCAACCTTTGTTCCTCTGATTTCCTCATATCACAGCGACAGAAAGATAAAAGTAGATGATATAACTATATTCCAACTTTCACTCAATTATTGCTGGCAGTCCACAAGGATCAGTTCTGGATCCAGCCCTATTCCTAATTCATATTAATGATCTCTTATGTGTCACCCATAATCTCATCGATTCATAATGCAGATGACTCAGCACTTCAGTTCATTCAAACTTACACACCCATTCACAATGTTTAATGTCTGTAACTCACAATTCAGTACAGCAATCTCCATAAATCAAGACTTATCTAAAATCACTGAATGGGGACAAAATAACATTGTCTCATGTACATTAATGCTAGGAAAACCAAATACAATATATACAGTTAACTGACAGACATACTGTATTGCCTGATTCCTATATTACCTTCACTGCTACTAATATTCATATCTCTAAAAGTACTGACATTCTCGGTGTTTCACTTAACAATGCCCTCACCTGGACCTCTAGTGTAGGATCACTTGCCAAAACCACTTCAAAGAAACTTGGATTATTGTACAGAGGCCATAACTTCTTCACTGACAAGCAGTTAGTTATAATTTACAAGAGTCATGTGCGCACTCAGCTGGAATATTGCCCACACTTGTGGAAGGGATGTGGAAAGGTTGCACTAAAACAACTGGACAAAATTCAGAGCAAAGCTGTTAAAATTATAGATAACACTGCAAATGAACTGCCTCCCCTACAAGTACAGTAAGATGAAATGTTGTCTCCCTTGCATTATTTTATAGATGCGTTTACGGCAAATGCTCAGACAAAATTGCATCCATTATGCCACCTCTCTATGCCTTCCCCCTTGCTACACGGGCATCTGGTGGCGCTCATAACTGGACCGTCACACTGCCGTATTGCAGAACTTCTGCCTTTCAGAATTCTTTTATTCTCCGAACTGCATCTCTGTGGAACTCACATCTCCAGAGTGGTTTACCCCCAAACTTCAGCCTACTTAAGTCCAACTGTTACAGATTTTTATGAATGAAGGACACTTATAATCTGGTGTATGGATTATTATTATTATTATTATTATTATTGTTATTATTCATTTGTTTTTCCATCCTCTGTTGTAAAAAAAAAAAAAAGGTGAATAAGGTTGACAGAGAGTAATGGAACTTGTAAAAAAGCAATTTTTTTATCATGTGCTGCATACTTAAAGGAAAGAAAAAAAAAGTCAACAAGAGCAACTGATAATGAGCACATACACTGTTTGCATTTAACTTTTAGCATGATATGGATTTTAGCTGGTGTAATGAGTTTTAACCCTCTCCATCTAGTGATGTACAGTATATTTACTGAATATTTTTTTATTCTTATGATCTCTAATCTGTTGTATTCAATAGGGGAGATTTTTCTTACTGAAGGAATCAGATGTAGCTTTTGTTAACCTCTGCACAATTAGAGGTTCTTATGCAACTGTCCCATTCAGAGGAGGGAAAGGTGCTGCTACTTTCTTTATAAGTGGCAGAATACACTTGTAAATAAAATAAATCTGTTATTGCCCATCTGCCTGTTGATGTCTCTCTCTCACAGAAAAAAAAAATACTCATTAATAATATACTGTACAGGGTACTTATAGTTTATCTCCTTTTCAGAATGTGAGTACCTGGAAATAAAAGAAGAGCCTATTCCCTCACTTCAAACCTTCTCTGCAGATGAAGACAGAACTGATGCCACCAGTACAGGAAATGAACCATCTTTAGCTGCAGAACCACTTAATGGAAAAAATCACTCCACTGGTTTGGATTGCGATGATGGAAGAAGCCAGGCTTCCACCATCAGTGACTCCCACACAAGACCAAATTTCTGCCAAACTAGTATTTCAGAAACAGTTGGTGCTCACTCTCATGAAAACGGAATTAAGTCGCTTACTAATCCAAAACCATCCAAAAAGAGGAGGTTAGGAAAATCAGAAGAACTGCAGCAGGACATACTGTTGCCAAACCTTGAAATATTATCAGAAGTGAGGGATTTTAAGGCCATGGTATCTGTTCACCAGAGGAAGATGGAGGCCATGGTATCTGATCACCATACGAAGATGGAGGCCATGGTATCTGCTCACCACAGGAAGATGGAGCAGTGCATGGAAAGTATCGCTGTGTCTTTAGCGGCGCTGGCAAATAAAAAATAACCTAACCTTTATCATGGAAAACTATATGATCTGTTAACCTTTATCATGGAAAACTGCATGATTAGTTCTTCATCATGGAAAACTGTATGATTAGTTAACTTTCATTACTGAAAACTATGATATCTTAACATTTATCATGGAAAAATGTATGACTAGTTAACCTTCATACTGAAAAGCTATACAGGGTGACCCATAAATAGTACTCCACTAGAAACTCACCTGGTACTAGATTCAATCTGCTGGTTTGAGCACTGGTGTGGCTGTGAGAGTAAGAATGTACACAAGAGACACAACAGACACTGACAGCACTAACTGAGCTGTCCTTTCAACACACAAGCAATCTCTCACCAGAATGAACAACAATTCCTGTAAATCCTTAACCCCTTTACAGTGATGATGTCATTTAGTAGTTTATTCTTGCTATTGCCAGACTGTTTCATTCATCTTAGGAGGGCTCCCTGGTGGTGAAGGAGTTAATGAAGACTTTTATCTCATCCATCCAGTTTTTAAAAAGATAGCCCAAACAGAAAATTATTGTCCAGTAACAGCAAAGGTAAAATAAAAATGTTGCCCTCAGGCTGAAGGGGTTAAAGGTATCTCATTACGAATCCATTACCTATATCTATTCTAATGTGATAGTGAATTGGATAAACTTGTGTGTGTGTGCATGCGTGCGTGCATGCATGCATGTGTGTGAGGAATTGGACATACAAAAACCATGTGGTATTTTTGTTTTCTTTTTCATTTTTTAAAGTAGCACAGTGCTGAACTGGATCAAGACAAATCAAACTTTTTTTTTTTTTTCAAGTGAATGTTGTACTAGTTAAACAAGATTCAAGTGGTACTTTATTTTCTTATATATTTACTGTATATACTGTATACATATTTTTGCAGTGTAGTGGTGAACTGGATAAGCAAAAACAAGGGGCAGTTTTGTTTTGTTTTAACTTTTTACTGTGCAGTAGTGATCTGGATGAACTGAAAAAAATAAGTGGTACTTTTTTACATTTTCAATAGTAGTACAGTATTGAACTGGATCAAGAAAAATTATTTCTTTTTTTTAATCCATATGTTGCACTAGTTATACTGTACAATACTCAAGTGGTAATTTATTTTTGTTTAAATTTACTCAATGTACAGTATACTGTATATATTTTTGCAGTGTAGTGGTAAACTGGATAAGCAAAAAGAAGAGGCAGTGTTGTTTTCTTTTAAATTTTTACTGTGAGAGTGATCTGGAAGAACTTAAAACAAAAAACAAAAAAATGAGTGGTACTTTTTTACATTTTCAACAGTGCAGTGTTGAAATTAATGAAAAAAAATCATGTGCTAATGAACTTCATAAAAAATAAAGTGCTGTTATTTTCTCTTAATTTTTTTTTACTCTGTGGTGCTGAAGTATATAAGAGCAAGTAGTATGGAGCAATTTTTTTTTTCTTTACATCTTTTTTTTCTTTACATCTTTTTTTTCTGAGCCATGTTGAACTGGATAAACAGATGCAGAGTGGTACAGTTCAGGACAAAAATTGGCCAATGTTTCACATCACCTACTTCATCAGTAAGGCATGGATGACACTTTCCTCCTCGATGCATCGTATAAAAAACATCAAACTGTCAATGTGGAATGTTGGCCACCAGAGGAAAGTGAGAAGCAGAAATGGTGAAAAAATTGGTAAATTTTTGTACCTGATGGTACCCTAGTTTTACTGACAGAGACTAAGTTTATGCTGGAAATAAGAGGTATTTGTATTGTCTGTACAAAAGTCTTGGCTGTGTATTTCAATAATAAAAGTGCTAAAGCAAAATTTATCAAAACCAAAACCCAGTCACCGTAGTCAACACTATTTTTTAGTTTTTTACTAGGTAATTCAGTCCTGCACAGGAGTCTTTATATGTTGCCTTTTTTTTTTTCTCTCTCTATTAATTCCTTGGTAAATTACAGAAAGACTGTCACTTAGTTTCCCGATTTAACGCCAAACATACTGAAGTTGTTTTCATACACATCTCAGACATACAAGGCCTACCTCTATTCCCCCTGATATCAAGAATATGGGGACCTGGGAACTTAGAAATTTAGGGCAATGGTTAGCACTGGCTGGCTCCTGAGTGGCATTAAGTGACCAGGAAATCTCAACTATCCCCTGGACTCAAACTCTTGATAGGCCACATACTGTTGGGCCAGCTAACTCACTAAACCACCAGGTGCCCACTTACTGATTCTATGGTCACCACCTATTTCATTCCAATGGCATCTTATGTATTATATTCTTGCTTATGTCAAGATCATTTTACTCTACCCAGTGTGGGCTTACGCCAGGCAAAGGGACCACTGATACAATATCCAAAGACTGATCAACTTCAGAAAAATTAACTTTGTGTGTGGCATGTGTTGGGAGTGTAATGCTGTATGGTAGTGAGACCTGGGCAGTAATGGAAGAGGATATTTCAGGCTCAAACATACAGAAATGACAATGACTGGGTGGATGTGCAGTGCATCCTTGAGTGCAAGGCCTTGGAGGGCTGGGTTTATGATGGGAGAGTTAAAGGGGTAGGATGGGACTGGAGTGTATTGGTGTTGTGATGAGGGGTAGACTGAGGTGGTCTGGGCATATGGAAAGGATAGGGGATGACAACTGGGTGCAGAAAGTAAGAATTGTTAACATTAGGGGTAGAAATGTGAAAGGCAGACCAAAAAAGACATGGGATGAAATCACTGAGCATGAACTTAAGAGACTAAATAGGGAAGTGGTAGAGATCAAGCAGCATGGGAAGCCGCCATTAGGTGATGAAGGCCGACGCATGCAAGCATATTGGAGCCTTTAAAAATGAAAACTAAAGAAAAGGGAGCTGTACTTTGCTTCTGTTTACTTGGAGAAGGTCTTTGACAGAGTTCCTATGAAGTTGATGGCGTGGGTAATGAGAAAGGTTAGGACTGAGGAGTGGCAGGTTAGAGTGGTTATGGGAATGTAAGAGGGTGCTAACACCCAGGTAAGAGTGAATGGAGACCTAAGTGATGAGTTTTCCAAGAATGCTGGCATGCATTACCGGTGAACCTTAAGCCCCCTACTGTTTATCATGGTGCTTGAAGCTCTATTACATTACTTCAGAACTGGACTCTCAAGGAAAATGTTGTATGCTGATGTTTTTGTGTTGACTGGAGAATGAATGGGAGATGGAAGAAAGATTCAGGACATGGAGAGATGGAATGGGGTGCATGGGTTTGGAAGTTAATTCAGAAAAAAACAAAAGAGATGATAACTAGGGCTGATGGTGGTATTGTCAAAGCAGAAGGAGTGTGACCAAGTACAGTTTGTCACAGGGGTGTCAGAAGTATGCCATGTTTGTGATAAGAGGATGAATAAGAGATGTGGTGGTTCTAGAGGCAGGCTGCAAAATAATGCTGAATTTGTGTGTGCAGTGTGTAGGGGAGAGCACACACAGATCTTAAAGGCAGGAAAGGACTGATCTTACTGAAGTGTCCTGAGTGTGTGTTTTGTTATTAAAGGGACATGTTATGTGCTTGAGGTGGAGCTGGAGTGGCTAGGGTAAGGAGTGGCTGGAAGATGATCAGGCAGCTATTGCCTCTTCTGACAATGAGAGAGCTCCCCCTCCATGCCAATGGGTCCATGTATGCAGCATGTGTTAGCTGTATAATTTTTATATAGCAGTAAGACCTGGGCAGGAAAGGAAGAGGATATTTGTAGACTCAAAAAGTACGCAGATGATAATGATTAGATGGATGTGTAGTGCATCCTTAAATTTAAGGCCTGGGGGGAGGAGGGAATGGAAATAAAGAATTGAAATGAAAGATGGGCCTTGAATGTATTAGTGTTGTGATGAGGAGGGGTACATTGAGATGATCTGGGCATTTGAAGAGGATGGAAGAGAAGCGGGTGCAGAAGGTGAGAGGTGTGAACATCGAAGGCAGAGTTACAAGAGACACACTGAAAAAGACCTGGGACGAGGTCACAGAGTGTGACCTCAGGGATAAGGTTCAGAATGGGGAGGCTGCCAGAGATTCAACAGCATGAACAGCTGTCATTTGGTGACCAAGGCCAACGTAAGCAAGCGTGTTGAGAGCCTTTATAAACGAAACAAACGGAACAGGAGCTAAAGGGGTCATATATTGCCCTTGGTAACCCCTTAATCCCTTCACTTCGATTTATTTATTTATTTTCATTCTTCTTCCCTCAAAGCAATTTTAGTAACCACTGTAGAGACCATTTGTAATGATGGAGTTTTAAAAAGTCTTCATTAACCACTTTATAACCTGATTCCTTTCTCAGGCTGAATAAGTTTTCGATGATGGTGGTGATGATGGTGATGACAATGATGAAGGCGCAGTATGAATCAAATACAAAAATGTCATTAGATTCAAAAAGCCTCCATTAACCCCTTTATGACCTGATTTTTTCCCAAGCTGAATAAAACTGTCTGATGATCATGATGTAAGAATAAATACAGTACGTCATCGAAATCAAGGAGCTACAAGGAGAGGCATTCCAATGTTGAATCAGTTTGAAAACAGCACAAATATACCAATAAAACATGGCACCAGATTCAATAAAACATGCAACTGGATTAAAAAATAAAATGCCATTGGATTAAAGGGGTAAATTTAAGTTTGTTCTAGGTCAATCAACATTTCTGATGACGTAAAAAGATAAATTTTCCACAATAAACTGCCCTTCAGATAAGTGCCAATGTCATCACCACCATTGTCTCCTAATCCCACATTCCAGAACATGAAAAGTATTAGGTGCGAATGTACATAAGACGAGAGGATAACTGCAGTAGGCCAGTTGGCCCATGCTAGGTAGCTCCTAAAAGTAGGTGAAGCTAGCAAAATATATAGACATATTATAAAGTCGTCAAACTAAATAATATAGGGTATTACTGGGAATGGTAACTGGTGGTTTAGTGGGAATTTAAGGCACTCCAGCCAGACTGAGGTTTACTGCTCACGTACTGTAATGCCAGTTAGGGATGAGTGAGGCTGGTCACTCTCATCATAAATGTCAGGACCAACTTGTCTAGCCCCGAGCTCCTACGCTCCTCATGGGGCAACACTGGATCGGATGATGATGATGATGATGATGATTAGGAATTCTTAGTAAAACATGTAAGAAGGGGAAAACTACATTATGCTAGTTCAAGTAAGAGTATAATCAACATTCATCAAGAAAAGGCCAAAATCACCATCATTATCATCTCAAGTCTTATTAACAGCTAAAAAGTTATGGGGTGAGAGAGAGAGAGAGACAGACAGACAGACAGAGACAGACAGACAGACACACAGACAGAGAGAGAGACAGAGAGACAGCCAGCCAGACAGAGAGACAGACAGACAGACAGACGGACAGACAGACAAACAGACAGACAGAGGTGAATTAGGAAGGTCACTGCACCTCCTTTGCCTCTGGATATTGTGTGTTAGGTCACACACACACACACACACACACACACACACACACACGACCCTCACTGACCCACATCTGCTTCGGCAACGTCCTCCCTGTTCAGCACTCTTTACCTCTAAAACACACACACATTCTCTCTCTCTCTCTCTCTCTCTCTCTCTCTCTCTCTCTCTCTCTCTCTCTCTCTCTCTCTCTCTCTCTCTCTCTCCTATTTATTTTATTTATGATATTACCAAATAAAGCACCATACTGACAAAGAATCTTAAAACCATTCCTCATGATCAACAAGTATCGCTAGAAATCGATTTGGGAAAGAATGAAGAAACTGGCTAGAAGAGTGCGTGTGGGTGAGGGGAAGGAAGACGACGACGAGATGGAGGGCTGGGTATAGGACGAAAGGGGGGGTGACATGGAGAAAGGGCAGCTTAATGGCGATATAGATAGTTGTGCTTGCTTCTACGAGTGGATTTGTCTTCACTTATACGGTTGACAATGAGCTGAAGTTGTAAGATTGCTTGTTTCATAAATTTGTTTTCACTCGTTGTTGTTGCTACTGTTGATGTTATCGTCGTCGCTGTTTCTGTTGCTTTTGTTGCTGCTATTGTTGTTGTTGTTGTTGTGGCCGTAGGCTCGTCTGAATCGTGGACAGGGCGGACTAAAGACTTACTCTTTCTTCAATCAACCATCCACCTTTCTGGGGATAAGAAAATAGTCCAGGAACGTCTATATATCCCAGCAGCTGACCCCGCCGGTGCCACCCCATGAAGGCGTCCATCCACACCACTCGTCCTCACTTACACAGTTACCATACATCTCACAGCCAAACGAGGGAATAGTTGTGGAAAATATAGGAAAAATTTGGTTTCTGATGACGGTAAACTGTTAGGGAGACATGCTTATCCTGCACACTGGCTAAACTTCTTGATATGACTGCAGAGAGAGAGAGAGAGAGAGAGAGAGAGAGAGAGAGAGAGACAGACAGAGACAGACAGACGGACAGAGAGAGAGAGAGAGAGAGAGAGAATCCCAAGAAAAAAATATAGTCTTACATAACTTTACCCTAAGGAAATTTATGAATACGAAACAAGATTAAATTCAGCTTAGCAAAGATGATGATGGTGAAGGAGGCGGATTGATGCATATTGAGTGGGCAAGGGTCATTAGGGCAGACCACTAATATATTCGTCTAAATCTTCGCCCAGAATAAGACCCGCCGATGTTAGGAGAAAGGTGCTTGGAAGAATACAAAATGAAGAGAGTTAATCTGTTCTAAGTCTAAATCTTGGCCTAGAATACGACCCGACATTGTAAGAGCGAGGAAGAACATAACCCCTACTGTATATTCTAAGGTTAAATCTTCGCCTAGAATACAACTCGTCTGTGTTAGGTGCAAGGAAGAATGCAGCACTCGCACCCACCCTCTCCTCCCTCAGGCCTATCGATTGCTGTGCTGGTGTGTGTGTGTGTGTGTGTGTGTGTGTGTGTGTGTGTATACATTGTTGTTAGGGTGTGAGTGGTAAGGGGAGGAATGCTGGTAGGTGAGGGGGTGAGGAGGGGTGGAGGTATGGGGTGAGGAAGAAATGTTGGAAGGCGTGGGGGTGTGGTGAGGGGGTGGAGGATGTGTGGTGAATGGGTGCAGGATGTGTGGTGAGGGGGTGGAGGAGAGGTAAGGGGGGTGGAGGGTAAGGTAAGAGTGCTGGAAGATGTAGTGGGTGGGGGTCAGCTTAGGAAGGTTAGGGGTTAGGTTACGTTTCTAAGAGTGTGAGTGATGGGGTAGGAAGCTGGCAGGTGGGGGGGGGGTAAGGGAGGTGAATGAGAGGTGAGAGGCTGGAGAGTGTGGCAGAGAGGTGAGGGAAAGAATACTGAGGTGTGGGATGAGAGAGGTGGGGTATGAAGGGTGGCATCCGAGAGGGTGAGGAAATAGGGTGAATGAGGTTGCGAGTACACTGGAAGGGGCGTGTGGAGCGAGGGGGGTGTGGAGTGAGGGTTGAAGGCAGCGGGTGTAAGCGTAGGGGGGTTAGTTGAAACGGTATGAATGTATGACGGTGGAATAGGTGTGGGCCTGGTAACAGTAAGGTGACTGGGTGGGGTCAAGGGCTGAAAAGAGTTTAAGCGTTAGGGTGGAAAGGGGGTGGGGGCTGGGGGTAAGGGTGTGCAGGATACAGAAAGAATGGAAGTGAGTAGATGAGGAAGGTATTTCAGGGTGACAGTATGAGGAGTACAAAGGAAGCAAACAGCAACATTTTTTATTTTTTCATTATTTATTTTTTTTACGCCATGCCCCTTTTTATCAATAAGGGCTAAGGCGTTGTCCCTGGGCTGAGGACTGGTTCAGAGCGTGTAGCGCTTTATGACCGGATGTCCTTCCTGATGTCTACCAGTGACCTCCGACCCTTCGACCAGAGCGAAGCGCTCTAACCCGCTGAGCCACGGTTGTTACCGAGAAAACTATGACTATGATATGTAATTTTCTGAACCAAAGACAATGATAATAAAGCAAGAAACGTGTAAGTGTGAGGTAAGATATGAGGAAGTCAGCTGAAATATGAGGGTGTACTGTAAGTGGTCAGAAATGTGAGTTATTAGGGGGTGGGGTGAGGGGGTTATAAATAATCAAACAACACTGCGACAAAGAAGAGAGAATAAATGAGAATAACTGAACACAGAGGAGCTCCATTACGTCCGGGAAGGTATGAGGAAGTAGTAACGGGGAGACGGATGCGAAAAGTGAGATCAAGGTGAGAATTTTTACCCTCATACGAAAATTATAGACAACACAACACTTTCGGCCCTACCTGAACCCTCTTCTATCTCTCCCTCCATCCCTCTCCCAGAAGGCATTTCCTATACCCCCGTCCCATTCCATGAACCCCTTCCCATTGTCTCTCCTCCTTGAACTCCTACACGCTCTCTCTCTCTCTCTCTCTCTCTCTCTCTCTCTCTGACATTTACAACAATAAAGTAAGTTTCCGTATTATCCTTTACACACACACACACACACACACACACACACACACACACAGATTTTACACGCATCAAAAAAATACAGCGGAGGCGGCGAGAATAGGATGAAGACAGTAAAGAAAAGTAACAAGAAAATAATAAAAACAGCAGAGACAAAGTAAAGACACATAATAAAGACGAAGAGAGTCATGAAAGAGATGAACCAGTCACTTGCATGGCTTAGTTGCTTGGGGGCTAAAAATAACACTTCACCAGCGACAGTGGGAGGTGTACACGATAACCAGCCACAAAAGGAGGTTCAGAGAGAGAGAGAGAGAATAGAAGGTTTGAATTTAACCCGAACAAAAATGGACTGAAGTAGACAGGTATCTATCTATCTGTCTATCTACCTACCTATATGAGAGAGAGAGAGAGGGGGGGGTTCCGTATACGTCACAGTGAGGTCTAGGACAAGGTGGGGAACGTCTGACATAACAAGTAAGGCTCTCTCTCTCTCTCTCTCTCTCTCTCTCTCTCTGCTGGTTCCTTTCACCACTAAAACTGCTGTACATGTCATCGTTTGTGTGTGTGTGTGTGTGTGTGTGTGTGTGTGTGTGTGTGTGTGTGTGTGTGTGTGTGTGTGTGTGTGTGTGTGTGTGTGTGTGTGTGTGTGTGTGTGTGTAAATCCCCACCACAATTAAACTCACAATACAAGCCAAAGAATCTAGTGCACATAGTAGAAAATATAGGGGGTAGGGGTGGGGGAGAGAGGGGTTCGGGCGGGGGGAGAGAGGGGTTCGGGCGGGGGGAGAGAGAGGTTCGGGCGGGGGGAGAGAGGGGTGGGAAGAAAAGAACTGGGGAGGATTAGGGGAAAGTCAGCAGCCTTCCCCCTCCCCTCTAAGAGCCATGGATCCGCCCCCTCCCCCCTCCCCCGACACACTTCCAGTTGCCCTCTGCAAGAGACTTTCACCACACACACACACACACACACACACACACACACACACACACACACACAAGGAGGTGACAGAGAGTAGTAGTGATGTGGCTATGATGTGGTTGACGGAAGTGAGGTGGTGGTGACTGTGATGAAGACAAACAACAATACAACTAATGATAATAATTAAAATAATAATTAAAATAATAATAATAATAATAATAATAATAATGTCATAAGCATTATTATCATCATCATGAAGATGATGGTTGTCTTATTTATTTGTAACTTATTTGTATGAGAGAGAGAGAGAGAGAGAGAGAGAGAGAGAGAGAGAGAGAGAGAGAGAGAAATCTCTGACCAGACCGCGATGGGAATACGACTAAGAAAAGTTACGACATATTGGGACAGGCAAGGTTAACTCTCTCTCTTTCTCTCTCTCTCTCTCTCTCTCTCTCGGTGACCGAAAAGTGCCACGAAGCGCTGTGAACTCTCTTTACTGAACCAAAATGAAAATTAGGTTAGGTTAGGTCAGGCCAGGTGCCATTATGAGATTTGGGTAAGTTTTCGTTGTTTATTAAGTGGGATTTTTTGGTCACGGATCCGAACATGCCTCTCTCTCTCTCTCTCTCTCTCTCTCTCTCTCTCTCTCTCTCTCTCTCTCTCTCTCTCTCTCTCTCCTATCTTCTCAGGTGTGCGACTGATAAGGAAAACGCCACAACTACTGACAGCCTTACCGCCTAGTCGGAGAAAAAGAAATGAAAGGGGGCATGGGAACGATCAGCTGGTGAGGAAGTGAATTTCAGGAGAAGGAATAAGTGTCTGGCCAGTATTTGGTGACCTTGAACTTTGACCTCAACCCGTGACCTTGAACACTGACCTCAACCCGTAACCATGAACTGAGCTCAACCCGTGACCTTGAACACTGACCTTAACCCGTGACCTTAAACTGACCTCAACCTGTGACCTTGAACTTTGCCCCTCAACCAGTGACCTTAAACACTGACCTTCAACTTTGACCTCAACTCGTGACCTTGAACATTGACCTTAACCCGTGACCTTAAACTGACCTCAACCCGTGACCTTAAACACTGACCTTCAACTCCGACCTCAACCCGTGACCTTAGCCTTACCTTAACCCGTGACCTTGAACTCTGACCTCAACCTGTGACCCTGAACTTTGCCCCTCAACCAGTGACCTTAAACACTGACCTTCAACTCTGACCTCAACTCGTGACCTTGAACACTGGTCTTAACCCGTGACCTTGAACACTGACCTTAACCCGTGACCTTAAACTGACCTCAACCCGTGACCTTAAACACTGACCTTCAACTCCGACCTCAACCCGTGACCTTAGCCTTACCTTAACCCGTGACCTTGAACTCTGACCTCAACCAGTGACCTTGAACTGACATCAACCGGTGCCCTTAAACTGACCTCAGCCCGTGACCTTGAACACTGACCATCCTGCATCAAAATCGAGGCAGCTCTACCCATCCCGACACAATATATACTTTCTCTCTCTCTCTCTCTCTCTCTCTCTCTCTCTCTCTCTCTCTCTCTCTCTCTCTCTCTCTCTCTCTCTCTCTCTCTCTCTCTCTCTCTCTCTCTCTCTCTCTCTCTCTCCATAGGTACAAAAGATACAAGGAAACACAAAAACTGACTCCAGCACAACAGCAACTTTATCGACATACCCGGTAGCTAAAATGACAACTGTGACATATACGTGCAAAGGAGACGCGTAACACCTCTTCTGAAGCGACTTATTCTATACTTCAACATCCTCATGTATGATGTCTTTTCACACTATGTCGGTACTGAAATGACAGAAAGTCTACTTGAAAGTGTCCCAGTGTAATATGCAAAATAAATCGCTTTGGAGGAGGTGCTAGGGAGACCCCAATAAGACATGAGTCCGTATTCTCTTCGGATTGTGAGGCACCCCTAGCACGTCCTCCTCAGAAATTTATTTAGGGATACAGGTGGTTAACATCCTCTCGGACGTTATTTATGCAAAGTATGGCGATGCTGGGAGTATTTACGTGACACAGAACAGGACAGTATGGTGCAATAAATAAATCGCTCAGGGACAAGGTGTCGGGGAGTTTCCTCAACCGGCGAGATTACAAGCCTATTTCGAAACTAAAATGTCCTATACTGTATACTCGAGAGTTCAGGTGTAACATGCAAAATAAATCGCTTAGGGGGAAATGCCAGGAAGACTATGGTGCGGCTTGGAATCCGGACGTTCAAAGGAAAGCACCCAGGCAGATCGGTATTTGTCCCTGCCTCCAGCGCCATGATCCGAATCCCTGTGGAGGACGGAGGGTTGGCGAGGGGAGGGACGGTGCGTGTGGAGGCTGTCGCTAATTATGTAATGCTGGTAAGGAGGCTAATGAGGGCAGTTTGTGAAAGGTAATGACGTCTCCAGCCTCAGAGTCATGTACCCCCGCATTGCACAACTGGGGAGGGGAGGGGAGGGGAGGGAAGGGGGAAGGGAGGATGGGAGTGCAATAACTACCTCATTCAATACCGTGCTATTTTGCAACTACCACGCGCATTTCAATCAGCTTCAAATATCACACCCCAGCAGTGAAGGCGTTAATGAGGGCTGCAGCTAACTCCTCCACTTCCAAAACCTAAATAAAATCGTCAAAAGGAAACAAAAAAATATACTAAATAAGATGCACAGAGATTACAGCGACGCCAAGTCCAAATTCCCAACCCTGACCTGTGACCGATGTGAACCAAAATCAATGAACTTGTACTGATCTCCAAACACTACGGTATATATGTGTAAAGTTTGACCCCAATTACATACGGTGCTCATGGGATTTTTTAACGTACATACACACTTACTGCACATACATCCATACATACATACCAATATACATACTAATATATACATACATACATACACACATACCAAAGAAAGACTCAGTGCCAACACCAAAGCCTTCGGAGTCGCAAGCATAAACCACCACTCACAAGACGCTACCTGAGTGAAGAGATAAGCCCCAGTACAAGGTCATTTTATATTCCATTCTTGTTATAGTCGGACGATTTTACTCAGCTGGCGAGAAACACACATGATGAGGGGGGGTTACATAGAGCCTTCATTAACCCCTTCACTACGAGGCTGGGTCTTTAAATGAATGTACAGCCTGATACATAATTATATTCCCGGTACATATATTGGTAACTTGTATGGATAGGTATGTGTTAATTATTCCTGAGAGACGTGACAACTAGATTTAATTAGAAATGGATATGTTAAGTGCTTATTAAGTTTATAACATGCCTACTGCAACAACTAAATACCGATAATAATAATAATAATAATAATAATAATAATAATAATAATAATAATAACAATGATGACAGTAACAAGAACAACAATTATTACTATTATATTTCTTATTATTATTACTATTATTATTATTATTATTAACACCAACGCCATCGTCAGCACCAGCACAACACACGTAACACCGGAAATAAGTAGATTGTAACTAGAAGGGGGATTACCTCACTAACTCACTGTGTATTTAAAACTCTAATCTAGGCTGAGAAAGAGTGTCTGTGCAGAGAATCATCATCATCATCATCATCATCAACATCATCATCACAAAATTAAGATTGTCAATAAGGAGGACGAAAAAAAAAATCCTCTCTCTCTCTCTCTCTCTCTCTCTCTCTCTCTCTCTCTCTCTCTACCGCAGTGTCCTGATAGCAGAGAGGGGGAGGGGAGGGGAGGGGGTGCTGCAGAATTGAGGAAGTGCAGGAAGGGTGAATATTGCATGTTTTATACTGGGATTTTCAACCTTCGCAACACTTCTCTCATTACTGGGTAGGGTTTCACTGGGGAGGGGGAGGGGAGGGGGAGGAGGGAGAAGAGGAAAGAAGGAGGGAGGCAGGGAGAGAGAAGGAAAGGGGAGGGCGTGGATAAGAGGACTGAGATGAGGAGAGAGAAACTAAGGGGAGGGGAGGGGAGGGGAGGGGAGGGGAGGGGGTAGCGGGAGGGGAGGGGGTAGAGGGAGGGGAGGAGATAAGAGGGAAGACAGGAAGGGGAAGGGAGGGCAGTGGGTGGGGGTAAGGAGGAAAGGGGGAGGAGGTAGGGAGGAAAGGAGGAGGAGGGGGGGACGATAAGAGGAAAGAGAAGAAGGGAAAGGGAGGGGTGGAAAGGCAATGGTGAGTGAAGGAGGGGCGAGAAAAGAGAAAGAGGGAAGACGGAAGAAAAGGGGAAACGGAAAGGAGGGGAAGAGAATGGAAGGGAGGGGTGGGGAAGGAAGGGGAAATGAGAGGGAAGGAAGGAAACCGGAGAGACAGAGGGGAGGAAGAGAAGGTGTAGAGGGGGGTGAGAAATTGTGAAGAGAGGGAGAAGGAAAGGGAGGAAGGGAGGGAAGGGAGAGTGAAAAGCGACAGGGTGACAGAGGGAGGGAAAGGAAGAAAAGCTGGCGGGAAAGGGTTGAAAGTATAAAGAAGAGGAAAGAGAAAAAAATGAGGAAGGTAGAAGGAGAGGAAGGGAAAGGGAGAGGTGGATGAGGTAAATGAGATGGAAGGAGGGACAGAGAAAAAAGGGGAAAAAAGAAAAGAAAGAGAGTGGAAGAAGAGTGACGGACAGACAGCAAGAGAAAGGAGCCAGAGAGGAAACAAATGGGGGGATAAGGGAGAACGGGCGGAGACGTAGATATTATACCGGTGGAACAAATTACATAACACAAGCCATTAGAGAAAATATTATCCTATAAAATATACACGACAAACGAAGCCAGCAATTATACTACTAGTAGTGGGGAAAAAATAATCAGCTGACCCTCTCACTATAGGAAAAACTGTAGTGTTATATTCCCATAAAAACCAGACGGTATTTAAGCTAAGAGTGAGTCATAGGAGCCCAAGCATTGTTTTTTATATATATATATATATATATATATATATATATATATATATATATATATATATATATATATATATATATATATATATATATATATATATATAATACATACATTAAACATATAATCTAAACAAATCAAAGTAACAAGTGGTGTATCATAAACAAGTATTATAATTCAGAGGAGATATAAGAGAAATATTTACTAATTCATAAAGTCCCAAACTCCAGGTAGGAAAGTGCATGAGAGAGAGAGAGAGAGAGAGAGAGAGAGAGAGAGAGAGAGAGAGAGAGAGAGAGAGAGAGAGAGTGAGAGAGAGAGAGGATGATGATGATGATGATGGTGATGATGGTGGTGGTGGTGATGCGGGTGGTGGTGGTAGTGGTGAAACAAAGAACGACAATGAAGAAGGACAGAGTTAAGATGATTCAGAGAGTTAGAGCATAATCAATTTCACTCCATTCTCCTCCACTGTTTTCTCTCACCCTCCACTCTCTTCTCACCCTCCCTCCTTCTCTCCCCTCCTCACCCACACACCCTTCTCCCTCCCTTCTCCCTAACTTTCCCCCCCTCACCCCCCCTGTTACCTCATTGCAGTCTCCCTCCCTCAAACTTCCTCTATGGGTTAGGAAATTATACTGTCTCTTCATTAACGATATTTTTATGTATTGTTATTATACTGTATCTTATTTATATCTTTTTGTTATTATTTTGTATTTTATTTACACCTCTTTCGTATCAACACAAAATCCATTAATAACGTACTACAGTATATTTAGTTTCTTTTTTTTCCTTCCCACAATGCCACTCAGGGGTCATCGAGGCTGGTCACCCTCATCGTAAATGTCTAGACCGAGCAGCCTAGCCCCGGGTCCCTATCCCCCTGATGAGCAACATAAAGAGAAAGAAAAGATTTGATGAAGGATGAATGGATGTTATTTTTTTTCTTTCATATTCACAATGGCTCCATAAAAACCGTGCAAGGTAACATTTATTCTCTCTCTCTCTCTCTCTCTCTCTCTCTCTCTCTCTCTCTCTCTCTCTCTCTCTCTCTCCAGCCACCATAATAAACAGTTTCCTGCACCATGTGGTTGGTTAGAGGTGGTGTCACTGCAAGGAGCTGTGGTGTTATGCGGGGCTAGTGTGGTGGTGGTAGTGGTGGTGGTGGTTGTGGCAAAATAGTTTGGCAGTGTGTGGTGCTAGTAGTGTGGTGTCAGGTGGAGAAATAGTTAGTGTGCAAGTGTGGTGATGTTGGTAGTGTGTGGGTGTTGCGTGCTGCTAATGT